>NC_056743.1:1869922463-1869929963 GCF_019279795.1 Protopterus annectens | reverse complement strand
GGCAGTGAAATGCACAGTGGTAACACAACATTTTATGCAAGCAATTTTCCAAAATTATATAAGCAATGTTTAAAATGTGTCCCTGGTGTTTGGCCTTTTGCCTCCCCCCCAATTGAAAATAAGTGTGAGAAGTTGTGCAACATGCCTATGGCTTACACTACTGTGATTCTGTATATATATATATATATATATATATATATATATATATATATATATATATATATATATATATATATATATATATATATATATATATATATATATATATATATATATATGTATATATATATATATAAAATATATATTGTGTGTAGAAGTAGACTGTTATCATGGAAATGTTCTCACTAGAGCAGTCATTATTGGTCCATGCATTTTGCTTCATTGCCTACTGGAAAAATGTTCAAACAATAAATTTAAAATGCGCTCTAACTTAAGTCTAACAAGTGTGCTGTATTATACAAGGAATATAATTTAATAACGTCAGGAAGGTGTATCAAAGAACGCATGTATGTTTCTTGTTTTGTGTGCAAGGGGTTTCTGATTTGAAAACAGTCCAAAGGTAATCTTTATACATCACTGGCCAGATGCATTTTCTTTGGATGTGGTGTGGGTTTTAATGCTGTTTCAATGAATGTGAGTTTCAAGGGCATAGAAGTTTTAATGCCAAGTCTATTTTCATTGTGAGACAGTATTACTTTGTTTAGCAGATATCTGTTAGTGTTTGTGCATTTTGCTATAAAATGAAAAAAATAAAATAAAATCCAGAAATGCAACTTGGATTTAAGGATGGGTAATAGAAAATGTACTCCAGGATTGCCCCTCATGCCACTAATGGAGAGAGGCAGTTCCTAAATGCTGCATCCCTTATATGGTTCTCCTCAAATTATCTATGGAATGATCACAGTTATTCTCACTAGGGCTAATATACAATTATCAGCCATGTGATACGTAAGACCAATCAGAAAATGTTAATTCAAGAATCAAGCACCAAAAGGGAATTGGCTAAGCTTAAAAAGTCCTCAGAGAGAACCTATGTTATGGTAGTAAATAGTTATAAAAAATTGCCCTTTTTAGATCACTAACTGCCCCTCTCATCCTCCACCCCCCCCCCCCCAGTCTTTAACAGCTTCCGGCGCCTTTGCACAGTTATTTCTAGTTGCTAATGCATTTGTGTTTTAGGTATATTCAGTCAAATGTCAGGATAGTTCAGCTATGAGAAGCTTCCCTTTGTGTCTCCTCACTGCAGATCCTGATGTAGATTTGGTCAGCAGGAATCTTTATTATCCCTTCCCTACTGAAGCTTTAAATATGGATCATGGTAGTCAGTTAGGAAGGGAATACCTTGCTGGAGGAGTGTCCTAACCTCTCATCGGCATGTAGACTTGGGCCTATTGCCTTTGGTGGCCCAGTTTAACTTTGAGTAGGTGGTGGAGGCTGCCACAGAGAGATAGACGTGGGTAGATGTGTGGCTTGACTGAGGAGCCTGCTGGGGTACAAAGCAGACTTACTCACCCAGCTAGCTCTTATCACTGGGCTGCCAAGGTGTGCATTTCCCCAACCACTGGCCATCTTGAGCCATCATGCATAATGAATCCCTATAATGTTCTTCTGGGTTGGGGCAGCAGTTGAAACAATGCTGTTCATACTCCACCCTATCCCCAGCTATGTGTGCCCTATATGTTTTATATCACATCCCATACCCATACATGTTTATTTGTTTACCCTTTGTGACCAACTAATCTCACTAGACTAGTAAGCTCTTCTCAGGGCAATTACAAAATGGTATTTGTACTACTAGGGGAAATTTAGCCATGTCCTCAGGGAACTTCCCCTACCCTGTTCGATAAGTGCACTGAGATCTTTTACATCAAGTTAAGCCACCACCAACTGAAGCAGATGGACTTCAATTAATCATCTCATCCAATGGATGACCCACACAGGAGTGTAACAACTCCTAATGCTGCACTGCATTGCCAATGATTCAATCCCCTGGAGTAGAAATAGACCCCACAGGCTTCTGGTCTTCCAGCAGTAAAGGCAAGTATGCTACCTGTTGCATCACTGACACGGCTAGGTATTGATTGAAAGAAAAAAAAATTCTGAGCTGTGTAAAGGATCTTAATTGCCTAGACATAGCAAAGACTTACTGTTTTTAATGCTACTGGATGCCAAGAAAGCAAATATTAATAAATGGAAATCAAAATCTGTACCACCCATAATGGAAGTTTTGAACACTGAAAGGTGATAACAGCTGGAGGTGGGATTGGTAGAAAAGTGAAGAAGGAAATGGAATTTGTTGGAATAATACTCAGGTGGACAAGTGAGGTTTAAGGGAAGGGAGGAATTGTGAAATGTATGCAATGTTGGAGTGAATGAAAACTGTTAAAAGAAAACATAAGTGTATACTACACAACAATAGTAATGAAAACTGTACCTATAGTTTGTTGTCTTTTCTCTTAATGTATGTGAGCCCTTGTTGTATTTGAAAATGTAAACATGTAATAAGGATGTTTAAAACTGTGTAACTTATAGAATGCTGCTTTTTGCTTTTCTAATAAAGTTCTTGAATTAAAAAATAGTGTTCAAGAAGATGGCTTATGGCCCTGTTAGAGAAGTAGCCTTCTCAATGCAGGGATAGTCCTTGATTGGAACAGCAGTTAAGGATAGTGTGCTGCAGCAAAGGAGAACAGACTCCAGGTTTAATGAAGAAATTTGACAATCTTCCTTTTAGAATCCAAAAGGATGGAAGTTGTAAGCTTTGGACTGTGTTAAAATTTGTTTAAGTTATTTGTGTGACATACAGAAAAGGTCCATCATATTGTCTCTGTTACTGCAATACATATAAGGAGAGTCTGCACAAGTATTTTTTCCAATAAACATTCATTAATGTACAAACTATTGGTCTGTGTGGCATTATTTTTATAGTACAGTGTGTGTATGTGCATGCGCTTTGTGTGTGTGTGTATATGTGTGTGTGTGTGTGTGTGTGTGTGTGTGTGTGTGTGTGTGTGTGTGTGTGTGTGTGTGTGTGTGACAGAGAGAGAGAGAGAGAGAGTAGTTCTACTCAGAGTTTTTGCAACTGCTAGAAATTAGCAGAAAATCTTTAGTTCATAGGTGTTTACTAGGTTAACGACCACAAGACCTTTTTAAGCCTAGCCATTCATCCCAAATCTCTGACAAGTTCTGATACCCTTGATAATTGTAAGCATTGGCCTGGGATATAAGCAATTTACAGGTTGTCTGTGTCTCTTAGAGACATAGGTGCCAAACAAGGGATGAATTTCCGGTTTCCCGTCAAATTGCCCAAGTTGCACTTGAATTAGGTTAGGGAGGAGCTCTGCTTCACATAGATGTGGAGCCTGTTCCATAGACAGGGTAGTCTCTGTGATACATACCTATCTCTTTAGCAGGTCCTATTTATACCACAGGCAAGGTTTAAGTCTTTAGAACTGGTAATTCTGGTACTGTTTGTTTTGTGGATATGCAGGAGGCCCGTCAGAGTGGGGTCTGACAATGCCCTGTATGCCAAGCATAGATTTTCTCTCAAAAGCCTGTAGGAGACAGAATACAGGGATAGAGCCCTGAGGTGGTCTGCATAGGACATTTTACTTACACCCTGTATTCTTTTAGTGAGCAACCGCTGTGGATGTTCCAGTTGTTGGATATGCCTGGTTAGGTACATACCAAAGGGAGCATTCTACTCAATGATAGGTCTGACAAATGCAGAATACAGTGGAACAATGACTTCCTTGGACTTAGATGCCATACTTTTGTTTATAAGTTGTGCAACACAAAATGATTTCCTCACCACTCTAGACATCTGATCGTCAAAGACTTGATTGCTATCTAAGTGTGTCGCAAAGTGCCTGACTACTGGGTCAACTCAAAGGGGTGTGTTGTCAATATGATAATTACCAGGGATGGCTAACTTCCCAAATGATACTATTATGCATTTTTTGGCATTTAGTTTTAGTCCATGGCACTGACACCAGTTGTTTGTCTGTGTCAGCCCCTCCTGGAGAACATTTGTGTCAGTGTGAGATTCAATGACATCTCCTAATTTGCAATCATCTGCAAATTTAGTCATCCAGAGACCACTTACACTGGCATTGACTTCTGAAAAGTAAATGCCAAAAAGGAGCAGTCCAAGGATTAATCCCTGAGGGACTCAACTTGTGACTGGCCTCTTCGTAGATTTGGACTCCCCATTTTTAACTTTCTCAGTCCTGCCTGTGAGCCAGTAGGCTATCCACCTGGTAACATACATGTTTATACCTATCCTCTTAAGTTTGTCAACAATGCCCAAGTGGGTTATTGTGTCAAATGCTTTGGCCAGGTCAAGGTAAGTAGTGTGAATGATTTTGCCGTCATCCATTGCTTTGATGACTTTCTTAAAGAATTCCACCAGGTTGAGTAGGCACGATTTGCCCTTGACAAAACCAAATTGGGTTGGGTCCCATGTCTGGAGGTTTACTATATCTCTGTTGTTCATCTCCATGATAATTCTTTCAATGGCTTTACATATATGACTGGTGAGACATATGGGGCTGTAGTTTCCAGGATCTGTAGATGGCCCACCTTTGTGCAGAGGGATGACTGTTTCTGTTCTCCATTCATGAGGCAAGAAGCCTGTTTGGAGGCTACAGTTAAATAGTAATTCTAAAGGCCCTGATAGATCATGTTTCATGCTATTTAGAAGTCATCCTGGGATATTGTCTGGGCCCATTGATGCAGTGATCTTGCTCTTAGAGAGAGCATTAAGGACCTATTCCTTAGTGGTAGTAGGGGGGTTATATTTGATATTTCCTGAGGGAGGGTTGAGGGGGAGAGAGGGGTAAAGTTGGAGCTGAATTTATCAGCCAGGAAGTTTGCTATATCTTCTGGCTCAGTATAGGTGGCTCCATTTACAATGAGCTCTGCACACAGTTGTGTATTGCCTTTGAGGTTGCGGACACAGCTAAATAAATGTGGTTGTCTTTGAGCTAGGAGGTCAAGCTTACCTCAAATTTGGCTTTAGTAGTAGACTTTATTTGTTCTCTGAGTTGTGTGCTTAGTTTGATGAAAGTACTTTTATCATCCAGGTTGCTGCACCTCCTAATTTTTGCCATGATATTCTTCCTTCTTTTATAAAGCCTATTGATTTTGTGATTTCACCAGGGTGGCTTGTTTTTTTTAGTTAGTTCTGTACTTCTTCCTGGTGGATTCAGCTGCCTCACGATTTGTTTCTACCTTTACAAAAATAGAGGGTCAACCACCTTCCACAGCAAATGTTTTTTCCTTACCCCCAGTCCTTTTCAGTGGCCTCACAATTACAGGAAAAACTAAGTTGAACTAACTAACTAACTAACTAACTAACTAACTAACTAACTAACTAACTAACTAACTAACTAACTAACTAAGCTGGACTGAACTTTTAATGAAAAAAGTAATTTCTGACAAATGTCACCCACCAGAAAGCATTTGCCATCTTCAAATGGTATGGACCAAACCAAAACTGAAAATATCAGACAGAAAAGTACAGCACACATTGGAGACAAAGTTGAATAATTCCAGATAATTTAGCAGGGAAGGTCATCCAGTGTAGGAAAAAAGGATAATACTGGGGTGAATACATGAGATGGCAGGGAAACATGCTAGTCATAATAAACAACATACATAACGCAATTTACTTGAATATTACAAAAAAATCACAGTCATGAGGATATGAAGAAAGCTTCAATAGGCAAGCATACCTGTCTGACAGAAGGACACCAGAAGCAAAAACAAGAAACAAATCTACCATTCATCCTTGTATGTACAGAAGCAAGTCCTTGATGAAAGTGATCATGTGACCACCTTATGCTTTCACACAAAACTTGCATCCCTAGCCCTACTCCAAAAGATAATGGCCCTCTGTGCACAGCTCAAAGGATATTTTTACATGAAAATGAAAAGTATGGCAATAGTACTGTCTTTCAGCTTGTTGCAGTCAGACGCATATGAAGTGCCCCCACTCTCAACCAGTCACATCAAGTACACATTTCAATAGGAACATTTACATGCCCATTACTTTTTGGTTCAGGTACCTAGGCAGCAAGACATTTCCGAGTCATACATTTGGTTGGGGACATATGGCTGAGGTGACATTCAGCTGCAGAGTAATATGGCTGTGATTGATAAATTCCCTTGGTCAAACAGAAAAATGTGGTGTTATGCCCACAAGTTCAATAACCAAATGTACAGGTGGAAAGTAATGTCCGTGGCCCCTAATGTAGCATGAGACAGCAGGCAGTAGTCAGGCATCAGCAACAGGCTGACAAGTGGTTATGTCAGTAGCAGTAAAAATGTAGTGCACAATGACAGTGCCTTTATAATTTGTGTGTGTATGTGTGTGTGTGTGTGTGTGTGTGTGTGTGTGTGTGTGTGTGTGTGTGTGTGTGTGTGTGTGTGTGTGTGTGTGTGTGTGTGTGTGTGTGTGTGTGTATATACCACTACCCATTCACTGTGTCCAGGGAATATGCATATTGGAACATAATTGAGACTACAGTAACATGCAAGATTTCATGCATGCTGTAGGCACACTTCTACATGTTGGTTCAGGTAGATGGTTGGTTCATGGTTTATGGTACAGATTTTTGTATCATAAAGAAGTGCTGGTCATTATGTGGGTTTGGAGACTTTATTTTTCAGCTTCTTTGACATTATTCTGTCGCACACTACCCCCTCACACTTTGTGCCATCTGACTGCAGCCCCCTCTGATTCTAGCTTTGAACTCCCCATTCAGACTTTCCTTCTCCTCAACCAACCCTTCTAAATACTTGGAGTGTTATCTTGTTCTGCTATCTTCCATTCAGTCTCAATTTTCTGCTTCTTCTGATTTGTCCATTTTCTGCTATGACATCTGTCTTGTCTGAGCTCAGTTTCATTCTATGTGACTTCAGTTTTGTATTCATACCCCAATTGTTTGCTGAACGTATTGTTCACAACCTGCTTGTAATGCCATATCATCTGCATATATCAGCTTTGTCGATCTAACCCCTCCAGTTTGTAGTCCATCACCAATATAAACAAGAGTGAGCTCAGATCTCAGCCTTGATGCATAACCAACCGCACTGGGAACTCCTCTGCAAGTCCGAATACTGTTAGTACTTGTGCCATTGAGTCCTGCACTAATTGTATCACTGTTTCTGGGACTTGAGTACATTGCAGGCATGCCCAAATCAGCTTTGTCAGAAGCTTTCTCCAAGTCTGGCAATGCTCATTTGGACTCCTTCCTCATCTTTAACTTCTTCTCCACTATCTGTCTCACTGCCAACATTGGATTGACCAGCTACTTCCTGATATGAATACAAACTGCTCATCTCCAATCTTACTTTCTGTTTATTTGTCTATCAGTCATCCTTTCCTGCACTTACTTGAAGTGTGACAGGAGTTTGCTACCTCTATATTGCCTGCAGTTGTGAATGTATAAGGGAATGAAAAAAAGCCAACATCATCAGGGATCTTGATGTGAGATGACA
>NC_056743.1:1869857463-1869917463 GCF_019279795.1 Protopterus annectens | reverse complement strand
GCTGGATAAGTGCCTAGTATAGGGGGTTATAACTTATTTTGCCATTGAGGTGATGCCTTTACTAATCAAGCGAGCAACATGGAAAGCTTTCCTTACAGTGGCAGATGTGCTGGTCGCAGTAAAGGTCGCGGTCAACCTGTGATACCAGGTCCCTTACTACTTCATGGGTACTTAGGGTACTATTATTGATTTGATAGTGTGAAGGGACATTGTTTGTGCTGAAGGGAATAAGGATGCATTTCTTTGCATTCAGTTTGAGACTGTGACTTATAAACCAGTCGCTGGTCTGTGTGAGACCCATCCTGGAGTATACTGACATCATTTGAGGATTCAATGATTGTACCTAGTTGGCAGTCATCTGTAAACTTGATCAGCCACAACCCTTTAGTTTTGACCTGAACATCCGAGAAGTATATACCAAGCAGTAGGGAGTGCAGCACCGACCCCTATGGCACCTCACTGATAACAGGCCTGCTGGTTGATGGGGAGTCACCCACTTTGATAGCGTGTCTGGTTTGTGAGCCAGCTGGCAGTCCATCTTACAACAAAGGGGTTTACATTCAGTTTGCTATGTTTATTGGTAATGCCTAAATGTGGGATTGTGTTGAAAGCTTTTGCCAAGTATGCTTTGTGCAAAGATTTGCCCTCATCAATGGCCTTGGTCACACCTTTAAAGAAATCCACCAGTTCTGCACATGCTTGGGTCTTTCCCTTTAGGTTACTTACATAAATATAAACAAAACCACCATGAAAAAACGTACTAACTAAACTAAAAAACAAATAAATGCCACACTGGTAAGCTCAGAAGACCTTTAATAATAGAGTTCTAGCACTTTTGTTCATGCATCTACAGAACTTCATCAGAAACTTTTGTTTGATGAATGAATGAAAACACTAAAACTCTATTATTGAATGTCTCCGGGTCTACATTAGAACACCGAAAATTTGAAATGTCGAGTGTTCTAATATTGACCCGTTTTCAGAGAATGCTGAAAATATCGAAGAAGCAGAAAAACAAATTTTTTCCTAGGGAAAGAATTTGGTTGTCCGTTTCTGTTGCTTTGGTATTTTCAGCACTCTGGTGGAAAGTTACAGGTTGGGTTCAGGTAAATGTGCGATTGTGTGGACATGCGGATTAGGGTGGGTTAGGTGAGTTAGGGTTAGTGCGCGGGTCAGATAAGTGTGCGATTGTGTGGACGTGAGGGTTAGGGTGGGGTAGGTGAGTTTGGGTTAGGGCGCGTGTGAGGTGAATATGTGATAGTGACAGACCTTAGGGTTAGGGTTTGGGTTAAGGTAAGTGGATAGTTAGTGGTGTATGTATAGTTTAGTGTAGGGTTAGGTGTAAGAGTTTAGGTGTATGTGTGTGGATTGCTGTTTGTTTGGTGTGCTTGTGTTGTGTGTATGTGTTTTGGAACAGCAAATTTTTTCCCTAGGAAAAAATTTGCTGTTCTGAATGTTCGATGTTTTGTATTTTCAATTGCTAGGGTTCAATAATAGCACACTCGACATTTTGAATGTTCAGTGTACTAATATAGACCCAATGTCTTCTGATCTTGCTAGTGTGGCGTTTTTATATTTTTTTGCATACATAGCTGTAAAAGGCCTTATGGTTATCCTTGGCAGTACTTGCTAGGTTTCTCTCAAAGGAGCTCTTGGAGCATTTGATAAGTTGTCTTATTTGCCTGTTAAGGCTAAGGAGGATGCTTTTACATTGTTGAGTCCTTGTCTTTGTTTTCGTGGACAGTAAATTCTTGCATTTATTGTAGAGTTCATCTGTGCTGGAAGTCCACCATAGCAGCTTGATTTTACTTGAGGGTCTAGCTTTGATTCTGTCTGGTACAGCTGAGTTTATACACTTATGCAAGTTATTGTACAGGGTCTTAGTGTAAGCTTTGGCATAGTTACTACTTTCAGCTTGGGATGGAGCTTGGAATGCATTTATATCTTTACCTAAGGGGGTAGAGTTTCTTTTGTGAAGTTTTTTTAGTCTCATTTCACCCATTGAAGGTTCTGGTGTTAGTGTTAGTTCAAAGGTGACTGATTTGTGGTCAGTTTTAACTCATGAGGGTCCAACAGTTGCAGCTGTTTGACATGTTAGTGAGGACCAGATCTAGAATGTTTGTTCCTCTTTTGGGAGTATGGACAGTTTGCTCCAAGACATTAGAATTCACTAAGTCAAGGAACTTTTATGCCATCGAATTTGGGTTAGAGAAGGCACACAAAATGAAATGAACTAAAGGCAAGACAGCTGTCAGGGCAGCAAAAGGGGGAATCAGAAAAAGCTAAAAACTGAGATTGAAGAGAAAATACAGAAACAGGTTAACAGCTTCTAGGACCTGGGAAGAAAGGTACAGGAGAAGAGAAGTCTGAATTAGGAGGTCAAAACAAGAATTAGAGGTGTTGCAACCAACTGATATCGATTTTCAGGACTACTGTGTGACAGAAGAATGCCAAGGTGTACAACACTTTGATGTGACCAGTGCTTTTGTGTTGCACAAAAACCTTGGTAGTGGAGGCAGAACAGCTGCAGAAGCTAGACATGATGAAGATGACATGACTGAAATAGGTGGTGGGATGCACACTATGGGAAAGATGAAGAAATGAGAACATCAGAGCTGAATCCAAAGTAATCCAAATCACAGAGACGGTAAAACAAAACAGATTATGGTGGTTTATTCTCATGACCAGGAAACCAGAAGATAATATGGTGAAGAAGATTTCTGAGAAACAGGAAGAAAGCAAGAGGAGACAAGGGTGTCCAGCCAAGAGATGGAGGGACTGCATATGAGAAGACATGCAACAGTCAGGTATGAGTGTCAAAGAAGGAAGGAGAAAGGCACTGAACTGAGAAAAGTAGAAGCACCCTGCTATCATTAAAAAATATCAGAAAAGGGGTTAAAGATGCTGATTATGTTTATTTTGAAACTTGATCATAACACAGCTATTGTCTTAATTGTGCCTTTTGAATATTTTCATGTGCTTTCCAATGTGAATCATAAATCCTGGCAGTTAGTGGTCCCACTGGGCAGGAGGGATATTCTGGCATGAATGTTAATTTTTTCTTAGAAGATTTTTAGGTTCACAGGACGATACTAAACTATTGGCCCAGAAGCCCTTTTAAGCCTGGCCAAGAATTTTGCCCATGTTCCCACAAAGTCAGGACCTGTTTCCCTTGTCCAGCAGGGACAACAGTGGGATCTCAGGAGTGTATTTTCTGTTTCCCATCCAGTCATCTGGGTTCATCTTAAAGAAGACTAGTGAGGCACTTTGCTTGACATGGAGAGGGAGCCAATTCCACAGATGCGGGAATCTTTGGGACACAAATCTATCCTGGTAACAAGTTCTAATAATGTCACAAAACAGGTTGAAGCCTTGTGTGTGGATTGCGCAAGTGGACTTTGACATATGGATATGCAGCAACTCCATCACTGCTGGGTCTGAGATGGCCTTGTATGCCAAACACAGGTCACCTATGAGCAGTCTGCATGAGACTGAGTAGAGGAACAGGGCTTTTAGCCTATCTGTACAGGATAGGTGTTTGAGATTGGTCTCTCCAGCTGCTGCATGTGCTTGGCAAGGTACATGCAGAAGGGGGCACTGTACTTGATAATGGGTCTGATAAGGGAGGAGTATAGGGATGTTATGACCTTCTTGTTCCTGGATGAAATACCCTTATGTATGAGGTGGGACATGTATATAGCCTTCCGTACAATGGAGACAACGTGGTACTCAAAAGTCATGTTGCTATCAACCTAGGTGCTCAAGTCCCTCATGACTGATTGCATGCTTAGTACATTGAACAGGCTTCCCATCAATGCAAAGCAGAGTTGTTTCATAAACCAATTCAAGTGCAACTTGGACACCTGGATGGGGGGCAAGAAATTCATCCCTGGTTTGGCACCCATGTCTCTAATGGACACAGGCAGTCTGCAAATGGTTCATTTTCCAGGACCCTGCCTGCAAATGTTTCAACTCCAAGCCCTTGCTTACACTTATAAAGGGTACCAGAACTAGTCAAGGGACTTGGAATGCACGGTTAGGCTTAAAAAGGCCCTTGTGGTCATTAGCCTAGTGAACACCTATATTATACTATATACATAGTATACATAGTATATACCCACACACACACACACACACACACACACACACACACACACACACACACACACACACACACACACACACACACACACACACACACACACACACACACACACACACACACACACACACACACACACACACACACACACACACACACACACACACACACACACACACACACACACACACACACACACACACACACACACACACACACACACACAGATTCCTGAAAGATGGTCATGCTACAAGAGTGTCTTGTTACACTGATGGGGAAAATAGACATTGTTACAACAGCAGGGCCTGACATTCAGTGGGAAAGTGTTTAAAAAAATCTTCTTTCTTTGAGAGTACTACAAATGCATCCATGTTACTACTGCTGACTTATCCCTTTCACCATTCTATTTGCACCAACATCTGCTACCCATCTTCCATTGTAATAAGAAACCTTCATAACATCCTAGTCCCCAAACTACTGTTGCCTCCATGAATCTAAGTACTAGACACCTGGGTGCCATGCCCAGCAGCATGTTGACAAAGCTGCTGCAAATTATCTGCCTCTCTAACAAACACCTTGTAGAACTCTTAATCCTTTGTCAATCTTTTATCTCTCATTTCTGTCTATGTTTTCCACCCTTCTGTTCCAGAACTGCTGTAAGACCTGTCACATTCTCTTTTCCCTACCTTCCATGTCTCCAGCCTGCCTCCTTCAATAACTACTGTCTTCCTTACTTAACTGTGATCATATTGCACAGTCTGCCCTGACTGCACTTTTTTAGATTACTCAATCTCCTCTTCAGCTACCCTTTTGTTTACTAACACTCACTTCTAACCACCTCCATAGTCTATTTTCCCAGACCAGTTGTGCAACCTAACACCTAAAAAGGTCTCTCCATTCATCTCACACCTTTCTAGCCTATCTTCTCCTACTTGTAACCTGTCAGTCAGTACAGCAGTATGCAGAGCAAACAGCTTCTAGAAGGCGCATTTGGCAGTTTTTATACCACCCAGGACTGTGACTGATGGCTGCACCGACAATACCCAGTCAGCTCATTCACTGCAGGGGCATGATAGCTTGGCATTCATAAGTGTGGGGACAGCCTTATGTCATTCTGTGTGGGAATACACTTCTTCTGTTCCCTGGTATGCACTTGGTGGTACTGAGCAGGCCAGCTTGCTGATGGAGGGCAGCCTACCGCTTC
This sequence comes from Protopterus annectens, assembly GCF_019279795.1. Lineage (NCBI taxonomy): Eukaryota > Metazoa > Chordata > Ceratodontiformes > Protopteridae > Protopterus > Protopterus annectens. Next base: position 1,869,912,157 of record NC_056743.1, on the reverse strand, counting down.
TCCATTGGGAACACTGATTCCCTCTCAGTAGCTCCTCTCAGCCCATTAATACTGTATGTCAAAAGGGAAGCATGTTGCCTCAATCTTCCTCAGCTTTACTAGTGCTAAGCACCATGACAGTGTTGATTTGGCTGATACAAACTTCACTGGGTAACACCTAACAAACCAGCTATGTGTGTCCCTTATGACAAGCCACAGCTACTGCCCTTGGGATGGGCAAGCCAGCAAAGGCCACTCACTCCTATCCTTCCTTGCCACCTCCTATAGGCACCGGAGCTGCTACACAAATTTATTATTTTATTTATTTATTTGCAGTTTGTTAACTGGGAAAGTCCATTGGGCTGAGATGAGTCCATTTTCAATGGAGACCCGGGGAGAAAAGCTCCAATATAGTCTTACAATGAGAAAAATTAAACAAAAATTTCAAGTAACAATCATTGTATGCAAAGACATAGAAAAATGCACAGTAGTCAAATATACAATTATACATATAATTAAAAATGACATCGAAATAGAAAAAAATATAAAAAGCATTTATGGATTGAGGCCTAACAATGCTTACTAAGTAGATGTAGAGATATCAATAGAGATGGAAGTAGTAGAGATTATCAAAATAATGAGGCAATTTTGGAGAGCCAGGCATTAAAAATAGAAACAAGTCTTAGGTTGATTTCTGAGATAGGGAAGGTGGGGGAAAAGCAGACTGCCTGGCCTGTTGTAAGGGCTTTGTCCACTAGTGCCATGCAGCCGGCTGCACAACAGGCATTTTAAGTAGCTTATTTACATTAGCAGAATCAAATGCCCTTACCATTTTTCACTGATGTATACACCCCCTTTCCTTTCCATGTCTTTGATACTAAGTTTATCACCATGTACAAAGCTTTCCCCTTTGTTCATCTCTCATCACTTTCCCTACAGTTTCTTTAACAGTCTCAGCATATTATTTCTTTGCCTAGAAATCTTCTTTCAAAATAGCTACTGAGTCCTCTGAATTTTGTCCATAGGTTGGAGGGTGGCAATAACACTTCCATCACTGTTTTGAGCATTTGCTTCTGTTGCAACAAACAAATTCTGCTTAAACAGCTCTTCAGAATCCTGTAGATCTTCAAACACTGCACTGGCATTTGCCTCTCTGCTATCCACCATCTTGGATCTCCTTGAGTGCTGCTCTCCTAGCCACCACTGCACTAGGATTGGAATAAGGACTCTCCTAGCAAGTTGGGGAAGTTCCAAGATATAATGGCCAAATTTCCCATAGTAATATAAATACCATCTCAGTCTCCCCTGAAACGTGGCCACTAACATGACCAACAAAGGAAAGCATGAGGTTTAGTAGCAGAGAACCATTGTGATATATTTGCAGAGACAGCAGTTATGAGACATAGTCTCACAATCATATTTAATTGGAAATTAAATAATTTTCATAGCTGAAAATGTATTCTTAATCATGTTTATTAACTAGACTAACCATTTCACATTCAACATCCTGCATTAATTTGCCACTGTGGATCACTGATTACTTACCAGTTACTTTTTTATACTACGAAGAGAAATCAAAATTGAGCATTTGTGGAGAGATTGTGTTAACTCACTCTTAATAGTACTAAATGGGCTCTGCGTCTAGTAGTATAAGACTGTACCTAAATAATTTCACAACTGAAAGTAATATATGTCATGGTTATACCATACCCATTGGAAAACAGCAGCTCAAAGAATAAGTCAGCAGAAACAGCTGGCACAATCCCTTCAATAGTGAAAATCCTCTGTACACTTTATCTAAAGTCTCCTTCTACTTCTTGACTGAACTTCCACTGCACACAAAGCAAACTCATTATTTTTCAAACAAATATGTGGATTTCTTTCAATTTAGTGTTTAGCTACCTGTACCTAGGAAATATGGTGTGTGTGTGTGTGTGTGTGTGTGTGTGTGTGTGTGTGTGTGTGTGTGTGTGTGTGTGTGTGTGTATGTGTTATGTGTGTGTGAGGTTTTGTGTGTGTGTGTGTGTGTGTGTGTGTGTGTGTGTGTGTGTGTGTGTGTGTGTGTGTGTGTGTGTGTGTGTGTGTGTGTGTGTGTGTGTGTGTGTGTGTGTGTGTGTGTGTGTGTGTGTGTGTGTGTGTGTGTGTGTGTGTGTGTGTGTGTGTGTGTGTGTGTGTGTGCGTGTGTGCGTGTGTGTGTGCGTGTGTGTGTGTGTGAGTGCACATGATAAAAGTAGTTTTAAGACTCAGATAATGGTGATAATACAGAACTAAAAGTTACTGGGTATACAGTAAGGCAGCTGAAATCCTAGGGAGACAGTAATTACAAATCTCTTCTGTATCTGCACATTGTAAAGGCTATCTGAGTACAAGAGATGCTGGTTATAACTACAAGTAGTAGTATGTATTTGTCACAAGTTCAAGGCCATTGCACCCTCTTGCGCACCCATCTGGTAGCAGTGGTGTGAGATTCAATGCTTGTAACATTTTCCCTCACATTATTTGTTGGCAGTATCACTAGTTTAACCTCTGTAGCTACTACAAACATCATAATTTACCCTTAATAAATAGTCTGTAGATCTGAAAAAAAAAAAAAAGCAATAGGGGACATAGAGTAATACAGTCATTCATGTGTACCCCCATTCGCATCACCCATTCAGCCAATACTATTCTATGAAAATTTCTGTTCATCTGAATTCTGCAGGTCTCTGCCTCACCATGCTTGCTCGTCTGACTTGCATTCCACCTCAGAAAAGCATCTTTCATAGAACTTCTACAGTTCTCACCATCCTCTCATCTTAAGCTTTCAGTGCTGTCTGGTTCTACCATCCTCTTTTCTTGCTTACCTGAATAGCAGACATTCTCATGTACACAGACAACCCTCTCCTCCTACCACCAAACACTAATATATGCAAGAGATGCAATTATGCAGATAACTGAAGGCAAAGTTCTCTCAACCCAAGACTGGAACTGACAGTCAAGAGGAGAAGGATAATACTTGCAACACACCACCAGTCTCACATAGACCTTATACACCAACACCGGCAAATAACACACATGAATACATGAAAACATACTCAGAGGCTCTAAATAAAAATCTTCAAAAGCAACAGAGACCTCCAAAGCAGACATCCAACCAACCTCCACACCCCATCATCAACCATGAAACACATAATTCACATAATCAGTGTGTCACACAATCACAGCCCTTAAGACAAAATAACATACCCAACACACTAGTAATAGGCGACTCTATAGTTAGGCACACTGATGTTCCACTTACTAGGCTGGACAAGGAGAAGGTTATAGTTAGCTGCCTGTCGGGAGCCAGGATCCGCCACATAACACAAGCACTCAGGTCACTCCAGAACAAGTACAAATATGACTCTGTCATTGTCCATGTTGGAGTGAATGACCTGAGATGTACCTCCCTGGGCTACATGAAAAGAGACATGGAAGAACTCTCTGATCATGTAGCCCAGGCTGGTATGACTCTGATCCTGAGCAGCATCCTGCCCTCACCAAAATGATGCCACAGTATAAAGAAAAAAATATCAATTTCAACAATTGGCTAAGTTTCTGGTGTCATTCAAAAGGGATCCAGTATCTGTCTGCCTGGGATGACATGCTCGACAAGCCACGTTGCTTCGCAAGAGATGGTGTGCATCTGTCACCCTTAGGCTTTTGAATACTGGCCAAGGCTCTTGCTGCCTCCATAGTGCCTTTTTTAGGAAAGGCTCAAAAGACAAACCCACCACCATAAATAGCACAAGTAACCCAAAACTGAGGGTAATGCTACTCAACACCAGAAGTCTAAACCTCAAAATGCACGCATTTGAGGCACTCCTCAGTATGGAGAACATTGACATCTGTGCAGTAACAGAAACCTGGTTTAAGGCACCTGAGAGCACCCCAGCACTAGTAGGCTATAATTCATACCATACCTTTCGGCCACAAAACCAGGACCGAAACACAAAAGGCGGGGGGTGTATCCATATTCATCAAGGATACCCTACCTCCAGGTTAGTGGCACAGCACAATACATCAGAGATCATCCATGTGCAACTAACAATTGGCAAAACTGCAATCCAAATTGTAGCTTGCTACAGATCACCCACCATGACCCAGGACCCTCATTCCGCATTTCTGGAGACACTGGGAAATATAAAGGTCCTACCAAATACCTTAATACTGGCAGATTTCAATTACCCAGACATAAACTGTGAGAACTACTCAAGTACTAACTCCCTTGCCCAACGCTTCCTAGAATTTATAAACTCGAATGCCCTACATCAACTAGTCAACACCCCCACCAGAGGGAACAACATATTGGACCTGGTCATCACCAACATGGGTGACCGGTGTTCCATACTGGAGGTCAATCCCTCGCTGGTTAGATCAGACCATAGACTAATCACCCTGGATATCCACATTCCGCCCCCACCCCAAATCAAGGAAACCACTGTGAAAAACTTTTCAAAAGCAAACTTCATGTTACTTAAGACCGAGGTGGAAAGGTTCTCAGCCCCCATGCTAAAGGACAATGCTGTCCAAGCTGCTGAAACCTTTACAAAGGCACTCTAGGAGCATCTGCAGCAATGCATGGATCATGCTATCCCAAGTAAAATCAAGAATCACTCTTCCAAGAAAAGGAAACCAGACTGGTGGACCCCTGCCATAAACAAGCTATACAACAGAAGGAGGAAACTAGTACAGAAAAGAGTAAAATCCCAAGAAGGAAAGAAGTCCCTGATCAGTATCAGCAAGAAACTATGATCCCTCATTAAATCATCCAAGGCTAGTTTCGAAAGAAAAATTGCCAATAACTCCAAAGATAACAACAAAGCATTCTTTAGCTATGTCAATAACCTAAGTGGAAACCCTCAGATCTGCTCTGAGTTAGTGCAGAATGGCACAAAATACACTGAACTGACTGATATTGCCAACATTCTGGCAGACAGGTTTAGTGCAAACTTCACCCCCCCTCACCCCCTAAAGAGCCGATAACCATACCAGAAGAATGTAGGGCCCCATCAATCACTGACACACAGGTTAAAACAGCCCTATCCAATGCCAAAAACACAGCTTCAATGGGACCGGACGGTGTCCCAGGCTATGTCTTAAAAGAGATCCAAAATAAACTAACCCCTCACCTAAACACACTGTTCAAAATCAGCCTTTCTACAGGCTATGTACCCACAGAATGGCACACAGCAACAGTTATCCTGCTCCACAAAGGTGGAGTCACAACAGACCCCAGGAACAATTGCCCTATAAGCCTGACTAGCCTGGTCTGCAAGGCTATGGAATGCATCATCATGGAACATATTAACAGAGACACTGGAAACCTCCAAACCTTGGACCCTACCCAGTTTGGCTTTGTTAAGGGCAGATCATGCCTCCTAATCCTGGTGGACTTCTTTGAGACAGTTACCAATGCATTAGACAAGGGAAAGGATGTCCACACAGCCTACCTAGACCGCAGAAAGGCTTTTGACACCATTCCCCATTCTAGTATTATAGACAAGCTCACCAGCTTGAACATAAACCCCTACGTCATGAGATGGGTTGCCAACTGGCTCATGGATAGAACCCACATGGTGAGAGTTGCAGGCTCTATGTCCGACTCTAAACCGGTTACAAGTGGTGTCCCCCAGGGCTCAGTCTTAGGACTCCTCCTATTTGGTATATACTTCTCAGAGGTACAGGCAAGCATAGGAGGACTATGGCTGACCAAGTTCATAGATGACTGCAAACTAGGGGCCATAATTGATTCCCCGGCTTATACAGACACCCTCCAGAAGAGTCTCATTGAGACGGATACCTGGTGTCAAAATCATGGTCTCAAACTAAATGCCAAAAAGTGCATAGTCATCACCTTTGGAAAAAAAAAAGTACCCACGAACTGCCACATAGGTGGTAGTCCCCTAAATACAGAAAATGTAATAAGGGATCTGGGGACCCAAGTAGATAGCAATCTCTCCTTTGATAATTATATTGCCAAGGTGGTTAGAAAATCCTTCTATGTGGCCCACCTAATCACAAAAGGGTTTGCATCTAGAACAAAAGAGGTTATTGTGCCTCTCTACTCATCACTCATTATACCCATCATAGAATACAATGCCCCATTTTGGATGTACCTTACAAGACACCTGCAACAGCTGGAAAGACCACAAAAGTACCTCACCAAGAGGATTACTGGCCTCAAACAGATGCCCTATGCAGCCCGACTCAAGAAACTCCATCTGTACTCGATTGCATACCGCTTACTCAGAGGTGATCTCTGCCTGACATACAAGACCATGTCCAACCAAGAATTGATGGACATGCTCCACCTAAAAAAAATCAAATCCCAGAGAGCCACACGGTCTAGAGATATAAACCTCACCACAATGTTAAATAGGACATGCTGGAGGGATAGATCCCTGTCCCAGAGACTCCCCATGCTTTGGAACAGGATTCCAGTATATATCAGGCAGAGCCCCTCACTAACACTCTTCAAGAGAAACCTTGATGGGTGGATGGGAAACAGAAAATTTACCCCAGAGATCACTGCAGTGGCTCTGCTGGACAGTGGCACAGGGAACTAATCTAAGGAGGTGGCGAAAGCCAACACATACTGGCAAGGCTTATAAATGCCCTTGGGCAGATAGCCTAGTACTTAGCTATGAACCTATGAACCTTTGGACCTTCTATCAAACCACAACCATCTTGCTTCTATCTTATATCCTCTATTCTAACTTCTGCATTACTGTATCCTCTCCATGCAATGGCCTGTTTTCATATTGTTGCCTAGAATTTGTCACCATCCACCTTTGCTCACAAGCTGTCCCTGTAAATACCTTTCAAAACAGATTTTATTAATTTTCATAAAAGGCATAATCATTCAGAAAATAACAGTACAAAAACAATAGAACTATGCAAATGCTATTTTTAAATTTATTTTGGAAAAAAAAAACTCTAATGGGAAAAAGAAAACTATGCACATCGTAAATAGAGCCATTCCAGCTGTGAAAACCCTAAAGTAAACGATGCAAAATTTGATTATAAAAAAATATATTAAGGAGGTAACATATTACAAAACTGAGCTATATACTTAGTGGGTCTATACTGAAAGCACAAAAGCTGTCAAGATTGAATATGAATACACTGACACATAAAGAGTGATGTATTAAAATAGTGAAACACGTATTTAGCGAAAAGGAAACAGTGAACATGTTTGTTTAGCCTATAGCTTGAGCCGGGTGTGCTTTAAATAATTAAAGAAAAGTAAAACAACACTGTCTTGAAGGGTATCATACTTGCCCAAACACAATCTCAGTAACATCTTATGTAGCCATGTGGGGATAAGGAAATTTACCCTTTTACCCACTGTAGTGCAATCTCGGAGTTGGTATATTTAAGTAGGGGGGGTGAGGGGGTGCAAAACTATGTTATTTAATTTTCTTTAGTTAATTATAGCACACCCGGTTTGCGCTGTTGGCAAAAGATACATGTTCAGTGTTTTTATTGTCGGTAAATACATGTTCCGCTATTTTCATACATCGCTCTGTATGTGTCGATGTACATGTATTCGCTGATTAGAGGTTTTGCGTTTATAATATAGACCCTACTTACTTCCCATGACAACAGAGCTGAATGAGCAGGTCCAGCCATGTTAACTGCAGGACTTATGCCATCAGGTATTAGGTTGCTTAGCATCGACAATACCCTCCCCTTCCAGTTTGGGGATGTAAGCCTGTTTGGCCAATACAGGGCTCCACACTAACTAACAAAAATGAAGCATAGAGAAATAAATTATTTTTATTTAGTTTTGCTACCCACTTTGTAATTATAAGTACCCTGTAACACATGCTTGCTGGCATCACGATTCCTGCAAATAACTATGGGGAAATAAAATGAATTATGTACAAGACTAGCTGCTGCCTACAGATACATCTACTGTTTGGCCACTATTTACAGGGGGAAAAACTTTCCATGAGCTCAGGATACATCTGAGTAAGCACTACACATAGTAATGGCACTTGGTATTGTTCACAGTCTTCATCACTGGTCTTTATAATAACTGAAAAAATAAAACAAATATCAAAATAAACATGAAAAAGTGATTAATCAATAATTTCTGTGTGCAATGTTTGCTGTTGCCACTGCCTAAAGATACATCTAGTGTCCTTTAAGTACTAAAAAATGCCTGCAAGACAACCACCACCCTTAAAGGTAGACTTTGTGCCCATTAAAGTTTTAGACATTATCACTGTAATAGTAATGAAAAACATTACTGGGACTCAGGAATTAATACCTTATAGTTTAAAATCTACATGACCTATGGCTGTAATCACAGAGTTCACCTAGGGAAGGAAGATGGGACTTTGGGGCATGTTTTTCAAAATAGTAACAGGTATGTGAGCAGAGAATAACTGATGTCAGGAAGTGAGAGGGAGGTAACAAAACTGGTGGCAATATTTATATTTCTAAAGCAAAGTAACAGTTTAGAATTTATAGTACCCCCTTTAAATACACCACTAGGAAAAGTACGCAAATTGCTTTAAATCAGCAACTCCTCAATCAAAATAATTCCAAACAATACTAGGTAAGCAAACTTTTTAAGCCGGGGGGGGGGGGGACTCAGACCCAGTCTTTTTCCCAGTCAAACTGATACTAACATTGCCTCTACTTTCAACAATTATTTCCTAGACATAGCTAACTCTTTCATGCAAGACAGTATCTCTCATATTTTCCTGTTACAAAGGTTTGGTAAAATGGATCTGGCAGACAACAAATTTGATCAGCAAACAGTAAAATGATCCCAAGCTGTTTCAACTTAATAATACAAATATGCTCGAAGTATCAATACTTGGAAAATTCATTTCAGTAATTTTGTAAACTGGTTCATCGGATGGCATTTTAATCGAACATGCCAATCATTGAACTGTTCTGAGATTGCATTGTAAATTTGCCCTTTACCCTCTGTAGTGAAATCTCAGAGCTGGTATGCAGAATTAGCAGGGGGTGTGATGAGCACAGCCCCCCACAACAGGGAGGTTCAATGAATGCCATTTCTGATGAAATGCTGTTAGATGAACTGATTTGAGGAAGTAATATACACCCCAAGATTTGCAATGCTACATTAGTCATTAGTGTATCACGCTGATGATTCCACTCTTATCTGAGCCTCTAATTCCCTCATCTAATTACAGCATTACAAGCAACTTAATTTTCAAAGCCTAGAACACTGGCTTAGACAGTCAATCTTTTATTAAATGCTAATAAAATTGAACTACTAGTGTTTGGCTCTGTTGAGATCTCAATTACTTCACAACATAACACACCAGTTTAACAAGTTCCTCATGCCAAATAATTAGGTATATTTTTGGATCATAAATAACCCTTTAACATACATTTGGCTTTGTAACCTCACAAGCTCATAAAATGTCCAACTGGGAACAAAGCCCATTTTCAGTGGAGGTCTGGGGTGAAAAGCTCCACAACAGCTTACAGCAAAACACAATCCCCCGGATTCACGAATCCTCCGTGTAAGACTTAATAAGTCTTACTCGGAGGCTGCAGTTGAACGGTATGACATCAGAGTGCCATGAATATGCATGAGAGCACATTGACTCAACCGCGGACGTGCGCGCCACACCAACCAGGGCACCATAGGGCACCGAGGAGCAATGTAGAGTAAAGTTGCTTAAATGCAGCCACACCCCCTAGCCTGTCAAACTGACATAAAATGAATGACAAGGTTCGAACCCAGGACTCTGTGCATCAGAAGCAAAGTACAGAACCACTAAGCCATGACAACATAGGGGAAACAGCCACTGTTAACATTCATATACTTACTAATGGTAGTTTAACCATTACTAAGCAGGTCTGCAGTCAGCCGAGAATTTTACAAAATGGCCAATCACAAAAAAGTGCGGGAAATGCGGCATATTTAAGCCCCACAGGTGGGAATACACACCATAACTGATTGTAGCTCACATCTGCAGTTAGAATGTCTGGTGTCGGAGAGGGAACACGCTTCTGAGCGCAATGTTGGGGCATCGAGGAGTCAAAATACATGGTTTGGCTCCTTGTCCACCGTCATGAGTCAAGACTCCTGCAGGGCCAGTTCCAAGGGATGGAGTACAAGGCAGAGGCTTGGAACCGGTTAGCTTGTGACCTCACCAGTGCCACAGGCATTCCTTGGACTGGTGAGCAGGTCCATCACCACCATGCAGACCTGAAGAGATGAAAGCAGGACCACCTGAACCAATGGATACAGGAGATCTGTGGGATGAGGGATGCCCCACAACTGAGTATGTAGCCATGGAATGCAGTATGTAAGAATTGATAATGGAGTAAGTATAATGGATAGGTATGTCTCAATATCCCTTCATTTACTTTACAGCTGCAGGTGACCATGCTGCGAATCAGCAAGTCTATGCTGATAGGCTGCTAAGGCTGTGCCACCAGGCAGGTTAGTGATTTTTCTGCGTGTATTGTCATATAAAATATGGGAGAGAGCATGAAAGAAAGTGTTGTAGTCCAATAATACAACCATAAAATTGCCTGAATAAGTCCTCTGCATGTACTGTCAGATAAAAACGTCAGAGAGGCAGAAAAAGTGTGTAGTAACCCATTAAGAAAGGTAACATATGTCTGGAATAAAATCTCTGCAGGCACTGTCATATAAAATAAGTGAGTGAGCCTGAAAAAAGAGTGTTCTAACCTATTAATAAAGGTATAATATGTCTTGAACATGTCTGCCATATACACCGTTAAAACAAATAAAGGAGTGAGCCTGTGGAAAAGTGTGTAATATCATTAATAAAGGTCTAAAACCCGGAGTGTGTCTGTGTCACAGAGTTTGAAATGTTGTTGTACCCTTGCATTATACAAACAGTACTGTTTGAAAAGGTGCTGATAATCCAGAGTTGTGCAATCCCATTTAAAGTGGGTGATGGAAGTGCTAGTAGCTGTGAAACATATATACAGTCCACAACAGTCAGTTACTGGCTGGCATGAATAAGTAAATCTGGCACACGTGTAGCATGTTATTTTTCCCCAGAAATGTGAGTGTGTGTCAAGAAATGCAGGGTTCTGTACAAATTGAAGTGAAAATGTCATGTGAAAACACCCCAGATATGTAGATAAAGAAATATAAATGCAATCAAGAAATATGTAGCAGTAACATCTGTATCCTGGACAGTTAGTATGTGAGATATAGGTCAGGCATATATTGAACTAGCCAAACCCATTACACAACCTAATGTATGGTGGCAGGTGTAATAATACATGTAGGGGATATACACTTGCAGTCACTAGGAATGCAGTGTAGATGAAAAGGTCATTATAAGATGTTAACCAAGGTTTTTTCTACACCCTACTGTATGTGCATAAACCATGCAATTCCAAACATCAGTGGGTATGTGTAATCTTAAATATTTGTTGGGACATATGTCCTATTGTTCTATAAATATTTGCATTCACGTTGATGCATGTGTCCTGTTTAAACACCACAATCATGGTGGCCTGTTGCTACCAAACATTCCTGCATGCTGTTGGAATATCCACTGTGGTTCAATATATGCATGTGTTATGCTTGCTGTTCAACTGTTGTAACCTTGGTGTGTTGGGTTAATGGGAATATTACTGCATGCTGTTACAACTAATCTGGAATGCTGTTTGCTTATGTTGTAATTAAATACACCTAATCACAGAACGTATGGGAAGGCCAGTCCCAGCGGACCCACCTGTCCCTCCTCAGCTGGCGAGTGCACCTGGCACCAGCAGGTCTGGTGCCCAGCCCGGGCCCCCCTCCTCCATTGGTCTTGTGCCACCTTCGGGTGGAAGCGCTGCAGGGAATGGGGCTCGTCCCCCCCGTGCAAGCATGGGTGGAGAAGGGCCACCTGTCACCCTTCGAAGGGTCCGGGGTGTGGTGTGTAGGGAGATCCAGCGTTCAGTCACTGATCCCCTATGCCAGCTCGAGGCAAGACTGATGCACCTCATGGGTGAGCCTGCCTGTCCTACGCAGCCCCCAGCACAGCCACCCTTGGGGTTGTGAAGGTTCAGTGGTGACTGCCCATGGGTGGGGATCTCAGTTCCACTGTTACCATATGTGGGCTCATGAGCTTGCGATTTCCAAACATCCAACCCCATCAATTGTGTTCACCCACCCCATGTGCCATGCATCACCCCTGTATGCGTCTTGTCTGTCTTGTCTGTTTACCTTCCCAACCTACCTCCCCAGACATACCTACTTCCTCTACCTCACTTCCCACTCTCACCTGAAAGAAAAAAAAAAAAGGGCAATCTGTACCCACAAAAAAATTACGCCCCATACATAGCTGCCCATTTCACACACCTGTCCATTGGACATGTAAGCTGATAATTAGAATTGGCAGTACAACATACTTTGTTGTCCTCACCCCTTTCCCAGGGGTGGAAGGTTTCAAATTTCACTCCAAATTCATTGCATATGCACAACTGTTGCTGTTAAAGAAATGGACAGCTATGGACCTTCCCTACACCTGTCCTGCACATCCTGAGCTTGTTTACCTACTGTCTGTCCCTCTTTCTGCCCCCTTTTTCACCACTTTCCTATCTCCTCATTTTCTTTTCTTTAAAAGAAATTAGTGCGGGGGTTAGTGGGAGTAAGCACTTTTAAACGGTAGTAAGCGGGTTTAAGCAAGTGTGCACATGTGTGCGCTTAGCTTAGTATTGCTAAGAGTCACGCAAACCTGCTTACAACTGCTTAAAAGTGCCTTAGTCACTCTATGGCAGGGACCTTGTTCTGCTGAACAGCAAAAGAGAAAGCCTCTGCCAGTCTCGTGCCCCAGACCATTGACACAATAGACTGCATGAATTACCACTAAGCCACATCAGATATACAAATAACTTGTTTTTCACATAAATATATCATGCATTACAATGAATGTAAATGGAAAATAGGAATGGTATAACACAAATCCTGTTCTGTGGGTCTTTACCAGCAGTTGTTGTGGAATTGCATGACATGACTGTGAAAGGAGAACCAACCATCCTAGCAGGGAATAATGTTACAGTAGCACCTTACAAACACCACATAGTATCAGACCAGGATAAATACTGGCAAAGGTGAATAGGGCAGGGGCCAGACTCCCCAACTGTAACTGATTTACAGGGATGTCCCTGATTTGTAAACCAATGTTAGCTGTGCCACACTGAATCACACTAAAAAGTACTAACTGTAGGCAGACAAGCGTGGAATCACAGGTAGTGCATAATGTCAATAGGTGAGAGTAGTCACTGCATGCATGTCAGAAAAGGTGTACTTATACATATGCTCTGATTCCCAAGAAAATCTCAACTGCAATATGTCAGTAATATCTTGCAGGTGTATCTCACTTATATGTACCTTTCACTGAGGCCGTTCAAATATATACCTGAGAGTATGTGAGGCCTGGAAGAGGCAGGAACACACAGGCATATCAGCATTGCTGCTGTTACACACTCTGCAAATAGCTTTGGAAGGAGTTCCACAAGCATGCCCTTTTGTAGGAGTACAACACAGAAATATCACAGGATGTAGCCATGTACTGCTGGTAAACAACTGTGACAATGCCAATGTGCCAGTGCTGAAAAGACTGGTGTGGTGCACAGACAAAGTATACTAGGCTAACCTCTAGCTACCATCCGGATATGTCCACAGGTGTGAGCTACACAGACAGACTACTTGCTTTGACAGATGAACAGGTACACAGCAACCCTATATGTTCAGCAAGATAAACCTCGCATGATAATAAAAAATGCTGTTTACAGTTCTGCACCCCTACCCAAAGATACAACACACCTGTGTATTCAGGCAAAAACCAGGGGGTAGGTAGGCATACTCAGTACTGAAATATGTCCAGTTGTGTTGAGCAGCCTGTGCTAATGTCAACAAAAACAAACCACAAACTGTGCAGAAGTGAGTAACGTATTAATTACAGTATAGCAGTTCACAAACACTGCATGTGCTACAGGAATACAGTGCAATAACCACATTTGTATGGCAGTTAATTGTGTAAGTGAGAAAAAAGTACATACTCCCATGTATCCTGTGTTAGCATTTGGAGGGGTGCATACATGTCTACACTGAGATGTGTGTACTGGAAGCAGCAACATTCAGGTTTGAGTACAACATGCATATAACTGGCTACAACCCTAGCATCAGATAAGAGACATATACCAACCTTCAGACTGACACAACGGTGTCCAGAGCAAACAAGCATGGGCCCCACCTTGGAAAGCTGAAAGGGCTACGCCAACCTAACCTAGCATTTTATAGCAGTGGGCTGCAATCACAGTGAGTAATGCAATCACCAAACAGCAGGCTGCATGCAATTACTGAATGGTGGGCAGCAATTGGTGCAGAGGCTGTCACATGCACAAGTGCAGATACCTAGAAAAGCAGGCTGTACCTGCAGTCCACACATGCAATTATATCATTGCAGGTGCTGTGAGATAGAGAGTGAGAGAGAGAGAGACACGACACAGACACAGACTGAGACAGAGACAGAAAGTTAAATAGAGGGTGAAAACCCAAAACAAACAACCAATAAAAAAAAAAAAAAACTACAAAACCGTAACACACGGAGCAGGGAAATACAAAGGTAAGGTATGTAACTCACATGTAAGTGTTGGCATGTAGTAGGTGTTCCTGAAGAGTACTCTACACACTGCAAATTATCCATGTGTTGCAGCAGTACGTATCCATCTGTATCTGCACATGTACATAGGGCAAGGGACATACTGCAACTGTTAGTGAAGGGTGGACAGATATCTGTCACTGAAGGTTGATATGTGCATATATCCATGTAGGTCGTAGTGTGTGGCCTAGAAAACAGCATGCAGTGCTCAGGAGCGGCCTTAGGTCAACTGGTGCCCTAGGCAAAAGGGCTCCACGGTGCCCCCTACCACACTTCCTGGTGCCCCCATCCTTGTCTTACTACACCACATAAATAGTGGAAAAGAACCCCTGCTAGAGTGGCGCCCTAGGTGGCTGTCCAGTTGGCCTATGCCTTAGGCCAGCTATGGTAGTGTTGATATATGTCATGTGGTGGTTAAATGCTGTGGGACAGATTTGACAGATCTGCTGTGTTACAGCCAGTGAGGCCTGCTAATGCTACAAGGGCTGAGGACACCCACATGCATTCTGCACAACACTGTGCAATATGATCACATACCTGTACATCCCACAACTGTCGCATAAGTGATATCCCCACCATGAAAGGTGAACTGTACATGTGCTTATATGTACATCCATGTGTACAGCAATGGATGTGTACATGTATGTGTATAGATATGCATATATATAATATATCTATATCTATATATATATATATATATATATATATATATATATATATATATATATATATATATATATATATATATATATATATATATATATATATATATGTACAGAGATATAGATATATACATATAGAGTGAGAGATAGAGACAGAGAGACACGGGGTCAAATGTACCGCAACAGGTATGTGGTGACCAAGGCATGGACTGTAGACAAGTGTTCATACTGCAGTGCCATTCCACCTTCCGAAAACAGTGTACCCATTAACTACCACATAGGTAGAGAGCTACCTAACAGTGAAGGTGTGATAAGGGAACATGGAACACAGGTCGACAGTAGCCTCCGCTTTGATGAAGACAGTGCCACACTACACCTGTAATCTGTCTGTGTGGTATGTGTCATGACAACAGGTGTGTCATCTATGGAAGTATAGGGTAGAGTTCCCCTCTACTCATTACAATGCCCTGTGTGGTATGTACTTCACATGCCATCCACACCAGGTGAACAGGCCACAGACATACCTCCCAAAGGGTAATACAGGCCGCAAACAGATGCCCTATGCAGACTGACTCACAAAACCACAACTACACTGTATTGCATACTGGCCACACAGAGGTGACCTCTGCCGGACATACAGAGGTATGTCACACCCATAGCTGGGTGACAACCACCATGGCAACATATCACAATCCCTCCAGGATACACGCTCTAGGGCCCTAAATCTTGTCAGCTCACTAAACAGCACATGCTGGAGGGATAGGCTCCCATCTCAGAGATATGCCATACACTGGAATAGACCACATAGCAATAGCAAACAAGGCTCCTCCTTAGCAGTTGTTATAAATACCCCTGATGATTGTGTGGGAGATTGGTAATACAACCCAGGAAACACCTCTGTGGTTCTGATTGGCAGGGGCAAGTGAAATGAAAGTACATGTGTGTCAAAGGCCAGGATAGCATATGGCTAGGCTGCTGTAGGCCCTAGGGCCAATAGCATATTACCTACCTATGACACTATGCACTCACAAATGTACTTAATGCAATAGCTGCAATGTGAGGTTGAATAAGTGTAACGTGAATGTGTGCAAGGTTTGTAAAGGTATGATAGCTTAGTGTGTTGTATCTGACATGGTAGTGCCTATCCTAGCTGTGAGGACAGCAACTGATGTGTAATGTACTGTTAGGCAGACATAGTAGTATGGCATATGATGTGACGTAGTTCTCCGTTGACGAATGTGGTGTCTCTTTGTAGGCTAAAGCAATACATGTATGCTTAGTGAGTGGTACTGCTTGTGAATCCATCACCAATATGAACTGTAGTACTACCTGAAGCTGTAGGCCTAAACAGCACAGTATGGTGTGTGTTCACATTGCTTGGAAACACTGTCATGTGTGTTTTCTGTAGTCTGCACAGAGGACAGAATGCAGGCATAAGGGTGTGTAAGTAGTGGCACACAGTACCATATGGTACACAGGTAATGCTCATTTGTGTTGGCATACAGTGGTGCATTGTATGTTTGTCTGATGTGTTTGTAATTATGACTGTACAATGGCTGCAATCATATGTGTGTTACAGGGTAAACATGTGTATCCAGCAACATATATACTCTGTTACAGCAGTATGCCACCTATAGTAACAACTGTACACATCTGTTAGGCAGGGCTATGGCATCAATGACTACAGTGGTTGATTGGTACTACTGTACCTGTACTTTACATCCATTGCAATGGATGACATCTCTGTTCGTGAATTGGTGTGATATTCACCCCTGTCTTGAGGTTGTGCAATGTGTCACAAACAGTGTGTTGGCTACTGTTGTATAGTGGTGTGATATATAGAGTGTGCCAGGCAGTGTTAGTCAGTTGTGGCCTGAGAATCAATAAGTGGTACTGAACGTGTGTAACCTCTGACAGACAATAGGATGGTATATATGTTAGTAAAGTGATATCTGTGGGTAAAGGTGTAAAGTTTACCACATGACACTCTCAAACATATTGTTCATATCTTTTTCAGCCAGGTGGCCCACCAACGCAACCCAACGTACACAGCGGATGAGGAAGAAGTGATACTGCAAAGCCTATTGCAGCAGTACACAATGCTGTTCTCCAGAAGCAGCCAGCACCAGCAGGAGCAGACTGCACTGTGGCAGGAACTTGTTCATCGGGTAAATGACATAGGCATGCATAACTGGACATATGAGTAGGTACGCTATCACTGCAGTGATTTAATTAAACAAGTCCAGCGGAGTGCATCTGATATCCAAAGACAGCAGCTTGCCACAGGTGGTGGGGTGGCCATTCATCCCCCCCTGACCAGAGTGGAGGAGCTGCTCCTAAGCGAGGTGGCTCTTGGACAACAGCTACATCAACCCCTGACATGTGTTGTAATGGCCGGAGCCACCCAGCACATCCACCTGGAGCAAGAAGGTAACATGCCCTATCTGTAGACTACAGTTAACTGTATTGTTAGATTATGTCTACGTCAGAAGTGTACTGTGTGTTTAGCAGTTCCTCTGCCTAGTGTTGTGCAATACTGAGAGTTTGAATAATATCTCTACACCTGTGACTGTTGACTGTTGTTGTACTGCAGTTTAGCATACCCACTGTAGCAATGCCACAGTTGTGGCCACTGACAAACTCTCTCATATTCTCGTAGGTCCCTCTGGTGTGACAACAGGGCAGCCGATCCATGTTGGTGAGTGTGTTATACCTGCAATGCTGGTAATGAAATATGCATGTCATAGGTGAGGTGTAGGCCATGTACATGTAACACACCTACGCATAATGCATGCCGTGCATGTTTGCTGTGAGACGTTGCACAGCTCAGTAATGTCAGTAGCTGCCTCAATGACATGCAATACACAGAGCATAACACACAGTTGTGGCAACCCCGTACTGCACATTGGATAGGCATAGTTGCAACACCTGTACACAACATAACATATTTATCACATGCAATACACAAAGACATTCTACATATGGCATAACCACACACCTGCTGTAAGGTCACACTTCAGTATCCCACATGTCATCCACATACACATGATGTACCTCAGGGGTAGAGGTCTATCATGGGGCTGTGCAACACTCTTCAACACATAACACAGTCATGTTAGGCAATGCTCCCTATTGGGCACCTCATACACCTATGTACAAAGTGGCTGTGTAATAGTGAACATAGCCACGGCACTGCAGTTCAGGTACAGCATGCTAGGCGGTGGTCTGTCACACAGCAGTAGCAGTGAGTGACCACAAGATGCATGATGATGATGATGGCACATGGTACTACACCCCATTCGGTTACAGTGACCACAGTACTACACATGGTGGTCTTTGCTGTGCAACTCATTGTTCTGTGTGTGCAAACATATGCACCTATACACACTATGCATAACATGTGTGTGTGCTTACATATGCTAGTATACACATTTTGCACAGCAGTCGCCATCTGTACAAAGAGTCACATATATGTCCTGGAATGCTATTGGGTTTATAGGTCACATGACACACATTGGGTATGTGTGGAGTTTAATGTTGCAATCGTGTAGCATGCCATGTCATGGCTGGTACTGACATATCTGCAATATGTCCCACACTCACCATAACCACTCTACAATATCCATGTTGAGCATTGGGATTCCTTCACGTCTACATGCACCAGTCATCCCATGTCTGTACATTGCATGCATTTGCTACACCTGTGCCCACTATTATGTGCTATGGACACAGACACTGTCATCAGACATGGCACTCTATGTGTCATACAGATAACACATGCAGCCATGGTATGTATAAGATTGAGTGATGGTGCACATGACATTGCAGAGCAGATAATACTTGCACAGCAATGTTGTGTCCATGTACACATTGTGTTCCAGGGTGTACCCAATCACTGAACAACTACACACATGCATCAAAGCCATGTATAATGTCATTAGATATGGATGTCTACACTTGCACTGCATGGTCTTGAGCAACACATATTCTGCATGCTGACACGTGTGTGGTGACTTTTTGCCTTGTGATACTTTCACCCACCGTCACCCACTATTGTGTATGTGTTGGATTGCTGGTGTGTGCGTGTGTATGTGCTGTGGTGAGCAGTGTATTTCTGTGCATGTGTGCATGTGTTCATGTGTTCATGTGTGCATGTGTGCATGTGTTCATGTGTTCATGTGTGCATGTGTGCATGTGTGCGCATGTGCAAGTGTTCATGTCTTCATGTGTGCATGTGTTCATGTCTTCATGTGTGCATGTGTTCATGTGTGCATGTGTGCATGTGTACATGTGTGCATGTGTGCATGTGTTCATGTGTGCATGTGTGCATGTGTTCATGTGTTCATGTGTGCATGTGTGCTAACATCACATACAGATTGTAAAGTGTGTTTCCTGTCTTCCTTCCACAAGTGCTGAGTTAGGGGTGGCTGAATGCAGCAGGGAACCTGATGTCACCGCCACTAATAGTGGAGATGATGAGACATGTATTGTGGCACAGGAAGGTCTGACAGGGTCTGTCATTGGTCCACCAATCGACAGTACACAATGGTTAATCCCCATCTATGTGCACACTCATACTGCCAATACATCCCTCGTCACCAATGGCCTTAGCTGTGGGACAGCATACAGTTGGCATTGACCAGGAGAGTGTAGTACCTATGGTACGTGCATCCCCTCACAGCAGCCATAGCTGGATTACTAGAATGGTACCACATAGGCGGATGTCCAGGGGTTCTCGGGGGAGCACCACTGGTCATATTGCCCCTAGCAGATGTGCCCCCAGAGGTATTACAACCTCCAGTATGTTCCAGGCTGTAATGCAGGCACAGGCACATATGGAATGGTACACCTGACAGGGACTAAGGGCACAGAGGGCCCATTACACTGCTATCAATGATAGCATCTGTGACCTTGCCGGTGCCATCCAGAATTACACCGAGGTCATAGATAGCCATTGGAGGGAGACATTAGATGTCCTCCACAATGTGTTAGCCATGAGCCAGGACCATGCGGGATGGATGAGAAGCCAACGTGGACGCATGCCAGCAACAGCATCAGCTGGCAGTCATCGCGGACGGACCACGGATCACAGCCACTCCCGTAGTGGCAGTACCATCCCCAGCAATGCTGGGGCTGGCCTGTCCATTGACTGTCCTACTAGACCACATGCACATGGCACTGGCCAGTCCCAGCAGGAACATGGGTCCAGTCATCATACCTCTGCATCTGATGATAGAACCCAGTCAGGGTTGGTACTTGATACTGCCCGTAGCACCCCTGCTAGGCACAGGTACCCTGTCCATGGCCAGAGACAGTGATCTGTACGGCCTAGCAGGTACAGTCTGTGGCTGTCCCACAACCGCCCGTATATGGCAGCCACATGGTGGAGTTGTGTGCATGCAGACACACACACATTTACCATACAACTAGGGCTCACACATGAACACACACATTACATCAGCATTGGCCCATGCAGTACTGCTGTCCCTTACACACACACACACACACACACACACACACACACACACACACACACACACACACACACACACAGATATGCCGATTGGATGGGTCAATGTCGGGCTCTGGCAAACCTTCAACACACCCTGTGCATATGATGACACCTGTGCCACCTCCTGTCATCTGTAACATTAATGCAGGAACAGGCTAACATGGTTCTGATGCACAGGGTGACATTATAGCAGTGTAGCAATAGTAGCAAGTTAACAAAAGGAAAGTGTAATGATATCCTTGTAGGTATATCTGAGCAGGCATTATGCATCACAGCTGTGATAGCCATTGTAGCATTGTTAACACCCGTGTTAGGTCTGAGTATGTATTGTCCACCCATGTGCCACTTGGCTGAAGTGTACAGTGTTGCCAGCATGTGTTAGTGAGTGGACAGTACGTGTGAGATGTGTGCATTACAAATTAGCGGGTGTACATCTGTGAACATGGTGTGTGCGCACTGTCTGCATGTACATGCATAGTGGACACGTGGGATGTGTGACATACCTTGTTCTACACATTGTTAACATCCCATGGTATCTTTCGATGGCCAGTATGCATTCTACTACAGATATGTTCTAACATGGGTACACATGTGTGTATGACATGGGTTGGCACTATGCTGTGGTTGATACTGTTGATATATGTCAATGATCTGCACTCTGGTAGTATACACCATCTCAACAGCATGACTATAACCAATCATTAGATGATGTCCTGACAAATGACTCACAGTTGTAGGGAACTCAGTAACAGTTGGATCCTTCCAGTACTATACTATAACAGTAACCAGTGGTATTGACCGCCACACATTCCTGGGACCACACCTATGTGGCATATAGCCCTCTTAGGTACATGCAAGCACACTAGGGATATGTCCATCCACATTTGGAAATGCATGCATTGACCTACACTGCATTCCCTGGATGGGACACATATCTTACACAAGGGTATCATACAGGCAGATACCTGTTGTCCAATACATGCTGTATAGCAGTAAGCCGTCTATGGCATATTCATCCACATTTACTATACATACTATCCTGACAGTACCACATAGGTGGTAGCCCTCAACATGTATGTTGGGTACCAATGTGTACAGACAGACACTTGTTATGTCATCTGTCCCTTGGTATCCACATATCCATAGGTATTGTGGGGTCCCTCTGTGTTTCACATAACACATTAGGGGCCTGCATGCATATCCACAGGGCTGGTGTACACCTATAATGACTGTCCATTATTGCTAGCCATTGTTGTGTATGAACATGTCTGACATATACCTCGGCAATTACCCTCACTCACAGTACTCTATAGTACATGTCATGGGTGTGTGCAGCAGAGATGTCCTTGGCACGGATCACTACATTGGCCGGGCTTGACACATACATACATATGTGACCTATGATTTGTGAAGCAGCGGCACAATCTGTCGAAGGTTACAAATGTATTCATGTAGTATGCAGGCTTCACACCTATGTACTGATTGAGGTCACATGTACACATATTTATTTGACACGCAGATACCCGATGTGTGCAATGCACATACTGTTTGAAACATATGTCATACCGAAGTAAAAGCAAAACCCGCACTGCATTGATCACCTGTGGCATACACACACAGCGTTTGCAGGACACAAACCCCTACCTACCTATGTTATGAAACTAGAGAAATACGCATTAACACAGTGCGCTATATGCATTACTGGGTGGTTTCTGTTCTCCTTGAATATTTGTAGGATGCTGACATAATCAGACTTTCCAAAAAAGGATGTACCTCTTTTAATGTGTTTTCCCAGTCTCCAAAAAGGCTACTCTTCTCAAAGGAAATCACACACATACCCCACCCCACACACACAAATACTTGGTGTTTGCAGGACACAAACCCCTACCTAACTATGTTATGATACTAGAGATATACGCATTAACACGACGCGCTACATACTTTACTGGGTGATTACTGTTCTCCTGGTATATTTGTAGGATGATGACATCATCAGACTGGACATGGTAATGTATGTACACATTTTTATGGAATCCCAGGAATGATCCATGTAGATCGGCAGGTATCAACAGCTTGTACAGGACCCCGTGAGTCTCACCTTGTGTGATCTATCTGTGGACACATTGACATCCCTTCATATGTCAACACATATCTATGCACAGATTGTTGGTTTTGTGGATACAACATGTGTCTGTGATGTTGATGAAGAGCTGTTCAAAGTCTATGTGGGACATGTGTAGCTCTGTTCCATGATGCATGTCCTGGGTGACTGCCTTGCAGATGGTGTAGCATGCTTGGGAACCATGATCTGCACATGAACATACCACAGTTGGTAGGGTTGTGTGTTTGTCAGTTTCCAATAGCTCTGTTTATCACTTCTGCCATGATGCACTCCATGGCCTTGCAGATCAGACTTTATAGGCTTACTGGACTATACTTCCAATGGTGTGTTGTGCACCCACACATGTGGGATGTGCCATATGTTGCTGTAACACATTAGACGGTTCCAGGTTTTGTGGAGTGGGTGAGGCTCAACAGACTGTACAGGTGCAGGGTCGGTGTGTTCTGTAGTGCATGCACGACACATATTGGGAAACAATGTAATCCAATTGCTGCCATGCTTTTGGCTTTGGAGGGAGCTGTTCAGCCATTCTACATGTGATATCTACTGGTATGATGTCAGGGACTATCGTCTGTGGGAGGTGGATATGTATACATGGGCCTGTCTGACAGGATGTCGGCAATGTCAGTAAGGTACAGTTGTCCCTGACTCAGCACATATATGCGTGTACATTACTATTTATTACATAGCTGAAAGACATGTCATGATTTTCAGTCTGGACTCCTTCTCAGCTACTCTTTACAAAACACCAACAAACCTGAGCACTAATCCCGGTTATACGCTTTTACACACTTAACACCCTACTGATCCTTTGTGATCAGGCTACAGAGTATGTCATCATAATACAATGGCATGTCCAGGGGTCGGTTTCATGTGTACTCTCCAGTCCAGCTAGTGAATATTGTGATTATGACACAATGTCACATCTGCCTCATGTACACAGATAACCTTCTCCTCCTCACATCACACTCACATATATCTGGGAGATGTAACAATACTGACATACAGGACGCTGAGCTCTCTCAACCCATGACTGACATAGTCTATCAGGTGGTGAGGGTGACCACACACACCACATATCAGTCTCACATACACCGATAGTGACAGCAAACAAGCCACATTATCACACATACACGTATTCGGAGGCTCTACATACACTCTGCCTAAGCAGCAGAGACCTCCAAAGCAGACACACATACAACTGCTACCCCATTACAATGCCCACATGTCACACAGTTCACAATGTCAGTGTGCCACACAGTCACTGCCCTTTGGGCTAAACAACTCACCTGATACACTTGTTATAGGTGACACTTAATGTCAAACACACTGTCGTCCAACTCACCAGGCCAAACAAGGGAATAGTCACTTTGAGCGGTCTCTCAGGTGCCAGGATCCGCCACATAACACATGCACTCAGGTCACTCCAAAGCAAGTCCAGGACTGGCTCCATCATTGTCCATGCTGGTGCGTACAACCTCAGACGTTCCTCCCTGGACCACATGACATGAAACATAGAGGAACTCTGTGATCATGTAGCCCAGCCCGGTATTACCCTGACCTTGTCTATCATCTTACATTCACCAAGTATGATGTCACAGTATACCAACACACTGATCACGTTTAACAGTTGGCTAACATATTGGTGTTATTCAAAGGGGATACAGTGTCTGTCACCCTGGGGTGAATTGCTCGACATGCCATGTAGCTTCCCTCTGGACAGCTTGCACCTGTCACCCTTGCACTTTTGAATACTGGCTAGGGCACTTCCTGCCACCATACTGCCTTATTTAAGTGGGGCAATCATACGCTTTACAACAACTGGAGGAAGCTACTACATGATAGAGCACAATCCCAGACAGGGAAGGCATCTGTGATCTGTACTAGCAGACAGCTACAATCACTCGGGTAATTATGTCAGGCACGCTTCTAACGGACAATTGCACCAGACACATCGGACACTCACAAGGCCTTCTTCAGTTAATTCAGGTACCTGGCTGGACACTCTCTGATATGCTGTGTAATACTGCATACTGACTAAATATACCCTGAACCCACTGACATTGCCATCATCCTGGCAAACAGGTTCGGTGCAGATGTGTTCCCCTCATCCCCCCTAAGGTGGTACTGTCCATACCAACAGAGTGTAACCTCCCAGACATCACAAGTAAACAGGTGAGTGCTGCCCTACCTACAGCGGACAACACAGCATCAATGGGACCAGACGGTGTCCCGGCCTGTGTCGTACACAGCCTTCATGACAGAGATAACACTCACATTACATCACTGTTCGACATAAGAGTTACTGCAGGATATGTACCCACGGAATGGCATACAGCAATAGTGGTCCTGCTCCACTGAATACTGCCACAACAGACCACAGACAATATTGGCCTAAAAGGCTAATTAGCCTGTTCTGCAAAGCTATTGGGTGTGTTGTAATGGGACTCATGCACATAGACATGGGAAACCTACAGACACTGGGTCCTGCACATTATAGCATTGTTGTGGGCAGATCTTGCCTGTTGGACCTGTTCATATTCTTTCAACAGTTACCAGGTCCATCAGTGTTGGGATGGTTGTCCACACAGCCTGCCTGGACCAGGCACAACCCTTCCACACAATACCCCACTCGGCCATTATGCATAGGCTCACCAACATCAATATCGACACATATCTGACATGATGGATTGCTACCTGGATCAGGGATAGCACCCACATGCTCAGTGTTGCAGGTGCCATGTCTGACTATACACCAATTACACATGGCATCCCACAAAGCTCAGTCCTGGGACCTCTCTTGTTCAGTATATATTTGTGTGATGTACAGGCTATCACAAGAGGGATATGGCTGCCCATGTTTGCAGATGACTGCAAACTGGGTGCCATAATCAGCTCTCCTGCTGGCACATGCATAGTCATACAGGGTCTCACAGAGATAGGTTGACTGGTGCCTGAGCCATGGCCCACGGCTACATGCCATTAGTTGCATAGTCATCCCCTTTGAGGATGACAAGATGCCCACATATTACCACATAGGTTGTAATCCATTACATACAGTAGTGGTTGTTCCGGGTTTGGGGACACGACCTGTTCGTACTCTCGCCTTTGACAATCCTATTGCCATAGTGATTAGACAGTACATCTACGTAGCCCACCATATCCCACATGGTTTCACATGTTGATCACGTGTGGTTATTGTGCCCCTATACTCTTCATGACCATGCTTGGTTACTATGCCACATTTGGGATGTACCTTACCTGACACCTGCAGCAACTGTAATGGCTACAAATGTTACTCATCGAGCAGATGTAGGGACTCACACAGATGCCCTGCACAGTTCTGATACAGTAACTCCAGCTCTACTCAGTCACTTACCACCTACATGGATGTGTTGTGTGCCTGTAGTTGCAGGCAATAGCTGACCCAGACTTACTGGACATGCTCCACCTCAGGATATCCAACTCCCTTGGAGCTACACACTCCAGGGACATATACCTCAGCACTGATGTTAAAAGGACATGCTGGGGGACAGATTATTATCAGAAAGCCTCCACTCACTCCAGAGTGTAGTCCTGGTTTTGCATAGGCAGAGCCATCCACTGACCACCTACAGGTGACATCTGGACAAGTGGATGGGTGATCACATGTTTACCCATGGGATATCTTCTGGGTCCCTGCTAGACAGAGGCACAATGCACTGAACATGAATGGGCTATCTTGTGTGACCTACTATTCACAGGCACAGTGTTCTGATTTGACTGGGTTGCAGAAGCCAAACACACTCTGGCTATGCTTGTACATGCCCTAGGGCAGATAGCCTAGCATCAACCTCTGAACCTGTGATAATTTTCATGATGCACAATATTTATTGCTGATACTGTTTGCACATTTATATCATCTTTGCTTTCACACTTTATATGAACTGCTTAGGTATCTGCAGAACATATTTGCTTATGGCAGGGTTCCACTATATTATATACATGTCTGTTGTCATATAAGTGTGTGCATAGGGCAGATTGCTGGGTAGTGAGAGGTTCCTGGGTTAACACATGCAACTGCCTGCTATGTGTGGCCCAGTGCTGTACTCCAACATGGCCTAAGTGTGTGAGCATGCCCAGTTCATACTGTCAGTGTTCTGTTGCCTGAAATTTGTCTCATGTATTCAAGTGTGTGAGCATGCCCAGTGTGACCTTTCAGTATATTGCTGTCTGAGGTCCACTACATTTGTTGATGTATGTCTACATGTCCAATATTAACATTTGTACTGTGTGTGTTGAAAGTCAGGATCTATTCTTACTGCAGGACTCACCTTTGTGTCATAACTCGACGGGGATTATGCTGTGCCTGCAGGGTTTCCATTAAATACTTTGCATAGACTTATCAACATTTCTTCATACACGTTAACCACTGCAATACTATCATTGTTTAATGGTTCAGTACTATGACTATAGTGCACAGTATCCTGGGTTCGAGCCCCATCGCTGCTTATATTTTCATACTGAGCAGACCAGACTGCTTAGGGGCCAGTAGAGCAAATATGAGCATGTTGGCTTTTGTTCAGCTATGCCCTACTTAGACCCAGCTTGTCCAACATTACTCAATATTGACCATCATTGCTGGACATTGGCCAATATTACTCTACATTGACCACATTTGTAGTAGTTGGTGTGTGCAATTTTGTTTACATATACTTCATTATGGTAAATGCTGTTTAGCACTGCTTTATATTGCTTAACACATGGCAATCATGCCTCAGGTGTAGATGCAGGGCTGCCTATGTAGGATGCATGTACTACACTCCCTATACATGTTTGAAAGCAGATAGTGTCAATGTAGGCATCCCTTTTACTATATGTGCGGGTCAGAGAGAGGTATCATTTCCAGAGTTCCTACTGAGCCAGTGTATGTGCTATGCGTTGCCTCTTTGCCAAGGCCAAAGAATACTGGGCATGCCTCCTTCTGCCTACTGGGGCAGGCTCAGGTTGTTCCTCCTCCGAGTCACGCTCTGCCTGTGATGGCCTTGGCAATGGTGGGGGGCTGTTTGGCCCAGGCCTATGCTGGTCCTGCTGCAGCTGTTTTCGCAGGATCATATTATGTAGCATAGCACATACCATGACAATTTGGATACATGTAGTTGGTGAGTACTGCAAGGCTCCACCAGATGTGTCCAGGCACTGTAACCATGATTTGAGCAGCCCAAACACATGCTTGATTACATTTTGTGTTTGTGCGTGTGCCTCATTATGGCGTTCCTGTTCAGATGTGTGTGCGTTTCTGATGGGTGTCATCAGCCACGGCTCCTGTGCATAGCCAGCATCCCCCACTAGGTGACCATTTGGGATGTCCCCATTGGCAAATGTCTGGTACAGCTGTGTCAGATGCCAGATATGGGAATCATGGTAGCTTCCAGGGCAGCCAGCACACACATTCAGTATTATGCCCTGGGCATCAAACACAACCTGGCAGTTGATGGAGAGGAAGCCCTTGCAGTTGAAGTAGAC
Organism: Protopterus annectens; assembly: GCF_019279795.1. Classification (NCBI taxonomy): domain Eukaryota; kingdom Metazoa; phylum Chordata; order Ceratodontiformes; family Protopteridae; genus Protopterus; species Protopterus annectens. Next base: position 1,869,883,726 of record NC_056743.1, on the reverse strand, counting down.
CCTACCCCACTCACCGGCTGGTGCTTTGATGGGTATGTGCGTGCAGTCTATTGCGCCCACTACCTCAGGGTATTCCGCTATTTGCTGGAAGAGACGCATATTGCTGGCCAATACCTCACGAGAATTGGGGAAATATACATGATCACCGACATGTGCTGATATGACATCCAGGAACTGGTGCAGTACCCTGGATGCTGATGCCTGTGATATCCCCATCATATCACCAGTTGGTCTCTGGAAGCTACCTGTTGCTAATATTCTTAGGCCAACACATACCTTAGTTTCCACTGGGATGGGTTCCCCTCTGTTGGTTCTGTGTGTGAGGCGTGGCCTGCACAGCTCAACAATTTGCTGCAAGAGGTCTCTGTCCACTCTATAGCACTCCACTATCTCCAGCTCATGTAGCCCCTGGTAGGTAACCCTGGGCCTGTACACTCTTCTCCGTCTCCTCACTGTGGGTTGTCCAGCAGCATTTGCATTATCACCACCCTCAGCATGTTGCATATGTTGCCTTATAACAGCAATGGCAGCCCCTAACATTTTTTGTCTCAGTGAAGCTTTTTCAGTTTTCACTTCTATTAGCTTACTGCAGTGTTGCAGTGTCTCTTGAGAGAAACATAATGGACTGTTGTTTGCAGAGTTTTAAGTGCTGAGCTGGGCTGGGCTAGTGTTTTGCCTGGGTAATTGCCTGATTCTGATTGTTTTCACCTGCTAGCTCTGCTAGTACTCCCTGGTAACTTCCACTATTTGGTGTGCTTCCTTTTTCCTTTCTGTTTCCTCAGGGGGGGAGCACCACGCACACAAACGCACACATACGCACAGCAGCTAACACACGCGCACACATGCTTATATGGACTAAAACTTGATTATTCTTGTTAAAACGCGTGCACACCAGCGCAAACATGCTTACAACTGTTTACACAGCCTTACATATGCTTACTCATGCCTACACGCGCGCACACACGCTTACACGCACACACACTGTCTTACTCGGGTTTACTGGCGCGCACACGTGCACATGCATGCTCAGCAAGAAACTTTGGTGTTATCCACGGCATACACCTTCGATTTCTTGACTTTACCTGGCCTACCTGTTGACACACCTCTTTCACTATTATATAAATGTAAGCTGACACATGACACTCTGCTCCAATGAGCTTCACTCCTTTCATATATACTCCCCTCATGATGTCACCTATCTTCAACTCTGTTACTCCCCTTATCCTGCTCCTACACTCCACTGACTGTGCTTATTTGCTATGTAAACTTGCGATTCACTATCTTAACTCTCATTTGCATAGGATTGCCTACTAATGCTTAGTTACATCTCTTAGACTGAGCTTCCCCCATTAGCAACCTCTACTCAGTGGCCATGTTGTCTTCAGCCTGCCATTTCCCTTGCATTGTAAATTATTTTTAGCTATAAAATCCACATCTGTGGATCTTAATTATTAATTTTCTGCTTTTTAGGGAGCAGCGCGTTTGCGCGGAACTGCACTATGGTTAAACCCCAGAGATAGGGATAAAAAAAAAAGTTATTTTATTTTTAATTTGCATCCCTCCCCATTGCCAATGGCTATATTTTTGGCCATTGGCATGCTTCCTCCTGTAAATGCATGCTTTATTTCCAACTGACACGGTTCCGTTTTGCTATTTGCAGAACCATACTCAATTATCAACTGAGTACGTTTTTGCAAGTAACACTACTCCTACTCGGACAGGTTCGGGTTTCCTGGATCACAAATTTACCTCATTTGCATAGCTTTCACCTGCAATTGAGGTAATTTGCATATCCCAGCTCTGTCCATGTAGGACTAGTTTAGAGAGCTCAGTTGCATGCCATTACCGGCTGTTTTTAGATCGCTCAGCGGACATGTTGGCTGCATGGAGTCTTATTCTACTCTAAGACTCCATGCAAGCCTTCATGAATCCGGCCCAATGAATGAAAAACATGCAGTATAGCAAATAATAATGTACAGCAATAATATATTTTACAAAAATGCATAGGAAGGTTGTATTGTCTGAAAAAATAGAAGAGTCAACGCTTCATTATACTTGAGTTAGGCTCCAGTAAATATAGCTACATATATAGAAAATGGATAGGGAAGATGTGAAGGGGCTAACATTTATTATGGTGGGGTTTGAGCTAGGGAAAGGAAAAGAAGGGTTTTTGTAAACATAAAACATTTCTGTACAATCTTAACACCTTCCCTTGTACCTGAAATTCATCTCCATTCTAATTTCACCTTCTCTTCCTCTACTTCCTTTACCTATCTACACTATACTATCTACATTTGTCTATCTATACTCTCTACATTCTTACCAGTGTATATAACTCTTGCAGTATACTGTTAATGCATTTATTTGTAAGCTTCATTATTTATGTTTTCTATTGATGTCCTTATGTATTTTATCATTTTTGATATGCATTCAAGAATGATGTATTTAATTTGTTGTTTAACTGCAGAGCTTCTCTCTCAGGCCTCCACTAAAAACGGGCTTTTAATTCTGGATTACTCCTGGTTAAATGAAAATGCATGCATTATGTTTTGCTTTAAGAACACCGTCTTTCATATGCACACACCCTATGTACAGTAGCAAACAAATTACTATGGCCATTACTAGTATAAGTATCAGGATAGGAAGGAGTGGAAATGATAGCAGGAATATAAAACATTACTGGTAGAACAGCTGAGGTGGGAACGTGTAAGAAGCTGATACTTTACTGTGACTGTTACGCTGAAAAGGTGTGAAAGACAAAAATTAATGAATACATTACTAGGTAATTGCTGGTACTACTATGAAATTAGAGTGGAAGAGTTTAAGTGACAGCAAACTGAAATAAATTATTGTTATTACCAGTACAACGTTCAGAGTGGAAAAAGTTAAATGACAGCAGCACAATAAACTATGTTATGGTAATCATTACTTCATTTACTATATCAATAATTAACAAAAACAGCAATGTTATAGACACATTAATCTTTAAAAGGCCTATTATCTGGGGGGACTTTTAATTTTGCTGGTATTTGTTTTTTTTTCTGCCAGAGCACAGCTTCTTCCTTAAAATTACCATATGACCTGTGCAGATGTCATTTTAAGGACACGTTTTGGCACAAAACTTTCAGTATATTCACAAGCATGTTGTTGTGTCTTTCAGCTTCCCGGTTTGGGGTCACCACAGCGGAACTCCGGTCTGCTAATGATTGGTAGTTGATTTTGCGTGCCGAGTTACCAGCCCTGATGCACAACCTTCAATGAAGGTATGCCCATTCACACATGTCTCTACGCAGAAGACGCTCTAGCTGAAAATCGAACCAGACAGCGTCTTACTGTGAGGTGACAACGCTACCGTAGCACCACCACCATGGTATCAGAGCTGAAAATCTAAGTCTTGGTGAAGCAATGCTCCCACAAATAGTGTTAACTGAGTGATTGCTTATTGTAAACAATGGCAGCCAGAAGTTATATGCCAGCCTAGGGATACATCAGAGATGATTTGGGGAGAAGTTTCCAAATATAACAGCCAATTAGAAAGGAAGGACAGCCCTTTTCCCACCTCCCCAAATGCCAGTGTATATACTACAAATATGCATGAACTTGACACACCTCTAAATTTACCTCTATAAAACAAATAACAGCTATGATTATACTAATCTTTTACCTTTGTTGACAAGGTAAGTGGAAATGTAAAAAACTTAAGCCCTTGATCCAGGCAAAAAAATCACAAGTTAAATTACACATTCACTGCAATATATGAAGACAAAAATATGTGCAAACATCAAGCAGACTTAAGAGAGTTTAAGCTCCAATAACAACAAATACTGGAGACAGAATGGAGAAAAGGAGTAATTCTCAATCTACTTAGCTGATAGGTTTTAAACATTCTTTACGATGTACTTTGAATTAAATGTTGGGGGAAGAAATACTAGTAACTATCAAAAGCCCAGAATTTCTCCCTCCAGGCTTTGCCTGCCTACGTGAGGACAGATCGCAAAAAAGGTGGTGGGGTAGCTCTAATCTACCCTAGCACCTTCAATATGATCCCCTACAACTCACACATACCCAACTTCACTACAGCAAAAATCTTAATATCCTTCCTAAACATAAATGAGAATAAAAAACTATGTATCATTGCCCTGTATATTCCCCTGGTAATAATATCCCCACACTAGAGGACATCCTAGCCTGGAGTTCCAATAACATAACTACAGAAACAATAACCCTGGGTGATGTTAATATAAATTGGCTTGATTTCTCACAACATCACCCCCCCACCCCAACCAACATCAACTTATACAAATACAGCCAGCTAATTGCTGACATTACCAGACCAAACAAAAACAGCCATGGTACAATCTTAGATTGGATCATGGTCTCTGACCCCAATAAAATTGCCACTGCATGAACCCTCACAAATAGCATCAGTGACCACTTGCCAGCATTTGTAATATGCAAACCTACAACAGAAATTCACAAACATCTATACAAATATACTAGAGACTTATCACAGTTCTTTCCTACAACCTTTAACAACATCCTACAATGCATAAACTGGGAACCCCTAAAAACACTCCCTCTAGACAACGTAGTACAACATTTCATTTCCTCATTCCTTAGTATTCTGAATAGCCTAGGACCCCTCCAGCTAAAAAGCATAAAATCCTTTCATGCCTCATGGCTCACTAGAGCTACCAAACTGAACATAGTCACCACTGACAAAGCCTGGAAACTTTGGCAAAAGCACAAAAAAACCCTCAGACCTCATAACCTACAGACACCTCTGCAACCAAGTAAAGCACCAAATCATTAGGGATAAAAAAGGACACTATCATACTTTACAAAACCAACACAAGCTTAACCCTAAACATTTGTGGAGTTCAATCAACAGATGTTTACACCCAGGATCAGAAACTAACCCTTGTCCAGACCCAGACAAAAACCCTGTAGAACTCTTCACACTTCTCAACACTTATTTTATTGTCATTATAGCTAATTTCACTGCTACCTTCCCTCCAACTTTACCTAACCAACCTGACCCGCCTGCCACTAATACCTCCCCTGCCCATTCTCTCAACTTCTCTCTAGCTCCTGTTTCCACATAGTAATGAAAATGCTTCTGAAACTAAAACATTGCACAAATGCCCCTGACAGCCTGCCCCCAGAATTCCTACAAAAGCCTGCAGATTCCATTGCATACCCCATCAACATACTTCTTAATAGGTCCATACAAGAGTCCATTTGGAAAAAAGCATTCATTCTCCCACTTCACAAAGGCAGAAACAACATAGATGTTTCCAACTTTTGGCCCATTGCCATCCTTTCTCCTATCACAAAAATCATCGAGAAGTGGATCCACAGTCAACTCCTTAGCTACCTACTTGACAACAAATACTATCTCCAACCCAGCATGGTTTTAGACCAGGGCACAGTACCACAACAGCTTTTACCTCCTTCTGTGACACCATCAATCGGGCCTGTGACACCAGAAAACTTGTCTCCTCTCTATTTCTTGATCTGTCCAAAACCTTTGATACTATCTCTCATCCAGTCATTCTTAGAAAACTATCCAACATAGGTATCTCTCCCTCTACTTTACACTGGTTTACCAACTACCTATCAGACAGGCAACAAGCTTTAAAATGACTAAACTCCTTCTCTCCTTTCCTTTGCACCTCCACAGGTGTTCCCTAAGGGTCCACCTTAGGTCCACCACTCTTCAACATTTTCATTAATGACTTCCATTCTACTCTCATCCAATATGCAGATGACTCTACTATCACCTGTACTTCCAACTCCCCACACAAACTCCAACAACTTACCCAAGCCGACCTCAGAACCACCAAAACACGTATGGCTAACAACCATTTAGCATTAAATCCTAAAAAAACTAAACTTGTGTTATTTACTCTTAAGAAATCCTGCTCCATAAGCAAAGACACTTTCACTATCCTCTCCCATGACAACTGCTCTATAGAGGTTGTCACACATACCAAACTTCTAGGTGTTACCATAGACGAACACTTAATTTTCAACATGCACATTCACAACAACAGCAAAAAAGCAAACCAGAAATTGGGCATGCTATATCAACACAAAACTTTCCTCAATTACTCTTCCAAACTAGCCCTTGCCTCCTCTTTCCTGCTCCCAACTGTTCTCTACGGTGCTCCTCTTTTCACCAATATTCAGACCAGTCTTAAATCCAAACTACACTCATTTGTTACCAATAGTAAGCCCTTATCTCACCACTACACCTCTCTTAGACTACTGATCTGGCTAGAATTACCTCACCACCTCACATATATTCAACTAACTACTGCCCGTAAACTAATACATAACCCATTCAGTTGCCCAGCCCATTCTAACCTATTTACTCTCTACCACCCTAATAAGCCCCTCCACTCAGAAAACCAAATACTCTTACAGGTAGATAAACCCAACTGCTGAACAATAGCTCCACTTCTTTTTCACTGCTAAACTATGGAAATCTCTCCCACCCTCTCTTAGATCTACTAGCAATAAACCTATCTTTAAAAAATCCTTGAAACATCATCTCACCTCCCACTGGCAATGCCCCTGTGCAAACACTTCACAACCCATAACCTGACTTCTGTCTCTTCCCTTCCTCTTCTTCCATATGTCCCTCCTTCTTCCCGCTTCCACCTCCAGTACCTTTACCTCCTGAATAAATATACCCTTTCTATGCCCTCTACAAATGTATAGCTGCATTGATATTTTGACCCCACTACGCTGCCTATCTCAGTGCCAACCACTATACAAGACTGTCAGTCTAATCTGGTATAACTGTTGTATGGATTCTAATCAAATTGAATATTCTGCACTGTTGCCCGAGGTTTGGCAGTTTAATCTGTCATATTTGCGCCTTGTATTTTTATCACATTGAATGTATTGTATGCTTTTGTTCTTTAGTAGTTTGAACTGATATATCTGTTATCTTGTCTTCTATCACATTGCAAACATTCAATACTGATAGTTTAATGGTTGAAAACATTGTAGGCAAATATTGGCCAATTTTGGCCATGAATGAGGATATTAATAGTGCCATTGGTAGTAGACCACAGTTTATAAGGAAAAGGAATATGAATTTGAAGGCCATATTTGAAAGGGATCGTATTGTTAGTAGATCCAACACTCAATCATTACGGGGTACATTAAAGTGTAAGGTGTGCAAACAGTGTCCCTATATAGCCAACAGTAAGGGGCTTTATCTGAAATCTAGAGGGACACATGTTGGAACGCTAGGTTATTACAATTGTAATACAAAGGGGGTAGTCTATCTTGGGTTTTGCCAGCATTGTTTTTGTTTTTATATCGGCAAAATGGAAAGAACTTTGAACAAAAGGATATACGAACATCTTTATGATGTGAGTAGGAAAAAGGAGTCAAATGCATTTTACAAACACTCACTAGTTTGCAAATTTATGAATTTAAAATTTTTGGTGCTTGAGCAAGTGAGAAGTAACCCAAGAGGTGGAGATTGGGAAGCGTCTCTTGAATACAGGGAACTGCTTTGGCAGTTAAAACTTAATGCCTCCAAACCCCCGGGGCTTAACGATACCATTAGCCTGAACAGTATACTTAAGTTGAGAAGGGCAAAATTGTGAATGGTTGGCATGGCTTATTAAATTCACATAATAGGTCAGGACCACCATAGATATCTCAGTTTTTTATTTTAGTCAGTTGTTTAGTAGGACAGTTACAAGAATTTACATAATATATTTTTTACGTTAGTTTTGTAGTGTCTGTACTTAGTAAAATGACTGCACTAGTATGTTGAAATACACAATATTTTAGGACAGTACAGAACGATGATACAACTTTTTAAATTAATTTATGTAGGTTTGTTTTACTTTAATGATGTTAAAAGTTGGTGTAATTAAGACAAACAACTTTTTACGTCAAGAACATGTTTTTATTGGTTAATTAATTAATTAATATCAATTAGTTTTGTTTAGAAAGTTGTATATAAAGCAAGTTAAAAATTTTAGTAGCCATCTTGATAAAGCCCGGGAGGACCTGGGTGAAAGCGCTTGATTTTATGTTTTTTTACAGACGAGTCTGTGGATTTTATTGTTGGATTAAAAGGATTTTTTCACACAATACCTTGGTCTTTGGCCATGACTTTTCCTTGTTTACCTGGTCGGGTAATTGCACTTGTATTTATTTTGTGGCTTGTATTTCTCAAAGTTCATGGCTGAGAGATCAGGTAGTGTGGATTTCTGTGACACGCCTGCTATTTTGGTTGACAACCAGCAGTTATCGGATGATGCCCCAGTAACCAGAGGGGAATTCAAGCAGGTTATGTGCCTGCTATCGCAATTAAGCGGTCTTCTCACCAACGAACGGAGTGAGGAAACGAGTAGGATTCCAGCCAATCAGGAGCAACTACAGAGAGACAATGATGTATCCGGATCTCGTAGCATTACACCAACACTGAGAACAACGGATGTTCGTCGACAGGTTAGCGTTGAAGGACCACAGCACCCAAGTAAAAAGCAGGGGTCTAATACTGGAACTATTCTGAATACCAACAGAGACTTTAATTTTAATAGATGGACAGCCAACAACTTTTCATTCAGACAAGGTACTGGCAATTTTACTAACTCAAGTAATGACTGTGTTGAGCAATTGCTTAGAGAATTAAACAACAAGTTATACGCCTATAAAATGGCGCAAATGGAAATTGATTATCTCACAGAGTGTATTCGAGTCAAAAGGGTTCCTAAAGGGTTGCGTTTAAACAGATTTCCAAATAACGCCCCGCCCGGCTCGGATTTATTTAACGATCTTTCAGCATTGTTTAACAAAGCAGGACTGGATATGCTTGACCTAATGGTCAAAGACTATGAGAGCAAAACCTCCGATTTGTTAGCGGAAGTTAATGCTCTTAATAATACAATTGTAAATGACTCTGTTTTTTGTAGTATTAAAAAAGACTACGAACACACGTTTAAAGAAGTTGATGAACACTGCCTTAGAGTGGTTAACAGAAAGATTAAGAAGTTGGAGCGTGACCTGCAAGATTACAACAATGGTGTGGCATATTGTTTTAATGTTAGGAATAGATGGTCGCGTGATGTAATAAATAATAATAATTTAAGTAATGAGCAAGAGAATGTAAATGAAGGTGGGTTCTTGGCCCAAGCCCCTAGGAGGAGTGAAAGGTTGGCCCAAAAAACAAACCAACAACAAAATCAATTTGACCAGGGTTTTTACCATGCTCAGGGGAGGCAGGGGAACAGGCAATTTACGCCGTATGCTCAGAGTTGGAACAAACCCAGGAGGTAACAGTTAATGAATATAGAAATACGACTTGTTTGGATAACACAATTTGTAATATGAATGCCCCTATTTGTAAAATAAGCAAAAAAGGTAATTTTTCTATTTACAACTATACTGAGATCATGGTAGATGACACACATTTTAATCTATTTACTAAGGGGCTTCATTTTGTTCCAGCAAAATCTATTAATACTACTAAAACTGTTTTAGATTTAAAGTTATTTACACGCCAGTTGAACTTAAACATTTATTTTAAAGGGAAGAACTATGTGCCTAACCTCTTACATCGATCAAGTATGATGAATCCACCTTTACACCCTGCACTAAGAATATTTGAGGAGTTGGTGGAAGCAGAAATTAGGGGTATCCAGAAAAATAGTGAAAGTGAAGATTTGAGTAATCTACTAGAAGAATCCTTTAAATTGATTGACTCTTTGAGCAAAGAAGGTATAAGGGTTATGAAAACTGACAAAGGGGGGGGGGTCTTAATGTACAAGCATGACTATGAAGCAATCCTGTATTCATTATTACATGACACTGAGCAGTACAGTGGGGTGTCAATCAATGAGCATAATATTGCTTATGCAAAAATCAGGTACATGTTAGAGGACCACCTCCTCCAATGTGTGATTAATGAGCAATTATTTAATTACCTTTTAGTACAGAAGCCGCTAACCCCAGTAATTTTTGGCATACCCAAAGTCCACAAAGGAGTGAATCCACTACAGTTTAGACCTATTGTAGCTGGAGCAAAGGGTATTACAGAATCACTAGGTAAATTTATTGACATCACACTGAAGAGCTTTGTATCATCACTTCAGTACCTCTGCAAAGATTCTTGGGAATTTTTAAAAAGTATTAAAAAATAATTATTTTTTGAGACACAATATATGGTTTCAATAGATGTCATAGACTTATTTCCTAGTATTCCACACGACATAGGGTTAAAGAGGTTCAACGAATTTCTAGCCAGCTCATCTAGCCTTAGTGCCAACATTATAGGATTAGTAGTAGAGTTTATAGAAGTAATTCTTGATAATAAATTCATTTTTTTCAACGGTGAACTCTTTAAGCAAAAAAGAGGATTTGCTATGGGTACCCCATGTGCGTCAGCTTATGCCAATGTAGTATTGTCCTTTTGGGAAACCAAATACATATTTAAATCAAAGTGGACTAGGTTTATTTTGCATTACCAGCGGTACCTGGATGATATTTGTATTCTATGGAAGGGTGATAAAAATGATTTTGACGAGTTTATGAGGTACATTAGCTCTAGTACGGAATTTCTGAAGTTTACTTATAACATTCGAGCTGACCAGTTGCATTATTTGGATGTGAATTTGGAGAAAAACTACGTGCAGAGTTGTTTTCAATCTAGCATTCATAGAAAAGACCACAGAAAAAGCGAGTTGGATCCACAAACGTAAAAAATCAAGTCACAGCACCTCCAAAACGCAAAACACTGCCACTCACAGTGTAAAGTCATCTCAGGAAAGAATAGAAGTTGTCAAACCACTTGTAAAAACAAGTACTTTTTAATAACTGTAACAGTGTAGCGCTTTCACTCGACGTAGCGAGCTTCATCAGAACAGTTAATTAATTGTGTGCACTCCATTAAGGATCACATAAATCCTCCTTTTCGTCCGATCATATCAGGGAGCAAGTCCAAGACCTTTCCTATAGGGGTGGTCATAGATACTTTATTGAAACCTATTTATGAGGACTTGCATCACCTGGTGAAGGATTCATGGGAATTTTTGAAAAATTTCCCAGTTAATTTGAATAGTAATGATTTACTTTTTAGTTCTATAGATGTAATAGATCTGTTTAGCTGTATCCCAATGGAGGAAGGTCTAGAGGCCTTTTCCAGAAGTCTGAGAAAACACACTAAGATGAGTTGGGATAGGATCTCTTTGTTGGTTGAATTAATGAGTATAGTTTTAGACAATAATTTTATTTTCTATGAAGGTGAAATTTTCAAGCAAACCAGGGGCATAGCTATAGGAGCGGCTTGCGCTCCCATGTTCGCCAACCTGGTTATGCTTGATTGGGAAGAGAACACCATATTTAACAGTGCTTATTACAAGAATGTTTTCTATTATTCCCATTACTTGGATGATATCTACATCTTATGGAATGGGGATAGTACTTCCTTTTTGGCCTTTATTACATTTTTGAATGCTAGTAACGATTTTTTAAAATTTACTTCTGTTACTAGTAGCAATGGTGTACCCTATCTGGACACATTTATTTCTGCAGATAACAACTGTTTCAAATCCATCATACATAGGAAGGCTACGTTTACCAATTCTTATTTAGATTTTAATAGTTATCATCCTATAAGAATGAAAAGAAATATCTTTAAGGGCCAGTGTATTAGGGCTATCAGGATGACTTCCAATTATTCTGATATGATGAAGGAAATCAACTATATTACAGCCCTTTTTAGAGATAGGGGGTATGATGCAGATTTAATGAAAGATGTTACCACATATGTTTTTAGTCAGTGGGGGATAAAATACACACCATTATTAGGTACAAATAGCAAACACAATATAGTTGACAATATAGGTATAGATTTAAGTGCTATCAATAATCAAGCAATTGTTGAATGTTCCAACACAAAAGGAAATAGAAACCTTAATAGAGCATATATTATTGCATATGGACCATTCAGTCATGTTATCAAAGATATTTTGGTTAAAAACTGGCATAAATTAACAGATGCACAGGATATGGTAGATATAGTAGTCCCCAGACCACATTTTGTGTACAAAATGGGTAGGAATTTAAAGCACATTTTAGAAGAGGCGAAATCTGTTATGGACAAAAGTGTGTTAAATACTACAAAATGTGGGGCTTGTCATCAATGTTCTTCTATTTATGAGCTTAGTAGTGTAACTTTGAATAATATCAATCAGACTAAATTATATTTGTCCAAGGGAAATTGTAGATCTAGTATGTTAGTATATGTAGCTTTATGTTCGGTCTGCTCTTCTTACTATATAGGTAAGGCTGAAAGACAATTTAGGCAGAGGATATACTCACATTTGTATTGTATTAAAAAGAAGGACACTAAAAATGCCTTGTCCAAGCACATTTTAGAAAATGGTATAGATCATATTTTTAAATTTGCTATCTTAGAGATTGTAAAAAGGAATCCCAGAGGTGGGAATTTGAAGAACTACTTAGCTTACAGGGAATTATGGTGGCAGGTTTTCACTGATGCCACGACACCTCCAGGGATTAATGATTATTTTTCTATTAAACCCCTGCTTCTATTAGACGGTTGACGATTTGTACATATAATATTTTATATAAGGTTTCTTTTTATTCTTTATAAGATGGACATGTCAGTATTACTTTTAGTTCAGTGTTGTTTTGGTGCCAAATTGGCTATTTAAATGGAGTGCACACAATTAATTAACTGTTCTGATGAAGCTCGCTACGTCGAGTGAAAGCACTAAACTGTTACAGTTATTAAAAAGTACTTGTTTTTACAAGTGGTTTGACAACTTTTATTCTTTCCTGAGCTGACTTTACACTGTGAGTGGCACGTTTTGCGTTTTGGAGGTGCTGTGACTTGATTCATAGAAAAGACAGTTACTCCAATAAGTTCCTTCATTTTGATAGTTGCCATCCATTTTTTCAAAAGAAGGGAATCATTAAGGGGCAACTTATAAGAGCTTCTAGAATGTGTAGTGAAAACAGTCTGTTCAAAGATGAAGTAACATTTTTGAGAACACTATTTAAAGAGAGGGGATACCCTATGCAATTGTTTGATGCTTTAGCTTCCGACATTGCCTCTAAAAGAGTGGACTATTACTTCCACCTGCTAGGAGAAACCCGTAGGAAAGAGGTAGAAGTAACAAGAAACAGTATGGTTGACCATAGTTGTGCATTCGTGCACACTTTCAATACTGATAGTTTAATGGTTGAAAACATTGTAGGCAAATATTGGCCAATTTTGGCCATGAATGAGGATATTAATAGTGCCATTGGTAGTAGACCACAGTTTATAAGGAAAAGGAATATGAATTTGAAGGCCATATTTGAAAGGGATCGTATTGTTAGTAGATCCAACACTCAATCATTACGGGGTACATATAAGTGTAAGGCGTGCAAACAGGGTCCCTATATAGCCAACAGTAAGGGGCTTTATCTGAAATCTAGAGAGACACATGTTGGAACGCTAGGTTATTACAATTGTAACACAAAAGGGGTAGTCTATCTTGGGTTTTGCCAGCATTGTTTTTGTTTTTATATCGGCAAAACGGAAAGAACTTTGAACAAAAGGATATACGAACATCTTTATGATGTGAGTAGGAAAAAGGAGTCAAATGCATTTTACAAACACTCACTAGTTTGCAAATTTATGAATTTAAAATTTTTGGTGCTTGAGCAAGTGAGAAGTAACCCAAGAGGTGGAGATTGGGAAGCGTCTCTTGAACAGGGAACTGCTTTGGCGGTTAAAACTTAATGCCTCCAAACCCCCGGGGCTTAACGATACCATTAGCCTGAACAGTATACTTAAGTTGAGAAGGGCAAAATTGTGAATGGTTGGCATGGCTTATTAAATTCACATAATAGGTCAGGACCACCATAGATATTTCAGTTTTTTATTTTAGTCAGTTGTTTAGTAGGACAGTTACAAGAATTTACATAATATATTTTTTACATTAGTTTTGTAGTGTCTGTACTTAGTAAAATGACTGCACTAGTATGTTGAAATACACAATATTTTAGGACAGTACAGAATGATGATACAACTTTTTAAATTAATTTATGTAGGTTTGTTTTACTTTAATGATGTTAAAAGTTGGTGTAATTAAGACAAAAAAAACTTTTTACGTCAAGAACATGTTTTTATTGGTTAATTAATTAATTAATTAATATCAATTAGTTTTGTTTAGAAAGTTGTATATAAAGCAAGTTAAAAATTTTAGTAGCCATCTTGATAAAGCCTGGGAGGACCTGGGTGAAAGCACTTGATTTTATGTTTTTTTTACAGACGAGATTGTGGATTTTATTGTTGGATTAAAAGGATTTTTTCACACAATACCTTGGTCTTTGGCTGTGACTTTTCCTTGTTTACCTGGTCGGGTAATTGCACTTGTATTTATTTTGAAACATTGTATCGTTACTATGTTGTATCTCTGTGGAGCTTTTCGCCCTGGGCCTCCACTGAAAATGGGCACTCTTTAACCCAGTGGACCTTCTTGGTCAACAAATTCAATAAATAAATAAATAAATAAATAAATAAATAAACTAAGGATTATAGGATCTAAATTGCCTAAACATAGGAATTCCTTACTTAAGGTAATTGATTTAAAAAAGGAATTACTAGAACTGGAAATCAAAATCTATATACAACAGATAAAAGAATTTGATTTGAACCCATGCTGCAATTTAAAAATCACTGCAAGGGATGGTACATAGTTATTGAGCACATACAGCCATGTCCACAGATACTGGTTAATACAATTCTTACAGTGGAGTTGGTTCATTATATTACTGTAATAACCTTCTACAAGCAGGACTAACTGCTAACAAAAACACCTGCATATATCAAGTCAAAAAGGATTTTTGTCTGGCAGGAGAAGGGGGCAAGGTTTAAGCAGGATAAGTTGATCCTTCAAATAGAGCAAAGTGGTTTAGGATTACCTGATTTGAACAGATATTTTAGAGCTACATAGTTAAGGCTCATATACATGACACAAGCAGAAGGCTACAATTCCAAGCAGAAAGGGAATTTGAGGTGTGTGGGAGAGATGGGGAGGAATTAAGACACAAGGAGGGAGTGGGTTTTTGGATGCTGATCCTTAAGGAGAATACCAGCCATACAGATTATTATATTCATATAGCATCACAATGTAGTCTAAGAATTAAGCCAACACAAGAATGGAGAAAGGAGATTCTGCTGACAGGGATGAATGCAATTAAGAGTACAGAAAACAGACAATAGGGGGCTAAAATTTACTTGAGAAAACTGGAAAAGGGACCAAGTTATTGGAGCAATATAACTAGAGAGAGGGGGTAATTGAAAGTGAAGAAGCCAGGAAGACATTTTGATTGCAGACTATGAAACGCTTTCCTTATAGGGGATTGATATCAGAGTACAGGCAAAGAGAAAGGGCTAAGGGAATCCCCAAGTGAAAGACCTGCTCTGGTAGAGTTTTTAGTTAAATTTAGAACAGAAGCTGCTGTTAAGAAGAGATAATTGGAAGGGTAAATAAAATATTGCACAATAACTATAGGAATCAGAGGAGGTTAAAAAAGATTGATAGGATTGGATAAGCAATTCATAGGGACACAATGAGTGGACATTTGCATGGGTCCCAAATATGGAAAGTCTCTTAATATTTAGGATTTTTCCTTGGAAGTGTTTGCATAGGTATTTTAACACCCAAAGTATACTCAAAACATTTTTCCTCAGATATATGGCAAAAGGAAGTGTGATGAGGAAAAAAGGGTGGCAACTGGGAACATATGCTTTGGAAGTCTAATAAGTTGGCAAGCTTTAGAAATACTCTACGGATTACTCTGTCAAAAAAACTGGGTGAACAAATGGGATAACTAAGTAATTTTTTGAGCTGGGATACATGATCTGAATTGCTTAGATATAGTAAGGCCTTGTTAAGTTTAATTCTGGTAGCTGCCGAAAAAGCAATCACTAGAAAATGGAAATCAATGTCTAAACCAAGTGTACTTGAGGTACTGAATTTAACAGTGATAAAAGAACTGAAAGAGGAATCTTTAGAAAAGGGTTGAAAAAAATGGAAGTTGTAGGAATACATAAAGCATAATTTTTCAAGGACGAATAAAGTTTAAGGAAAGGTAGGAATCAATTGTGCAATGTTAGATTGATAATTGTACAAAAGAATATGTGATGTATAATGTTTGTAACTGTGAACATATCAGTGTGGTTTGCTTTCTTTTATATAAATGTTTGACTGACTGTGTCAAGTGATAAAAAATGTTTTTCTACTAACAGAAAGTGTTAATAGTAACTTGTAAGAGCCAAAACTAACTAGTGTCCACACTTCCACTTTCTGAATGGCTCTCCTACTTCTCAAATGATTTTGGGAAGTCTGGCTTGGTGTTGTAGGGGCAAGGACCCCCGTAACAAACATAACAATCCTCTGTAGGCACACCATTTGTGGGGAAGGGGAGCAAAGTTAGGACAGTCAGATCTTGGTGCTCCAAACAGCAAAACTAGGAACTACACTGCTTACACAGAGTATTCCCTTGGTTTCTACAAGTAGCCATTGCCACAGAGGGCTATGATTACTTGAGCAATTATTAAATGTATAGGCTTCCAGGTGACTGCAAGCAAGGGTGTGTGTGTGTGTGTGTGTGTGTGTGTGTGTGTGTGTGTGTGTGTGTGTGTGTGTGTGTGTGTGTGTGTGTGTGTGCATGTGTGTATGCCTGTGTAAAAGAGAGAGCTCCTTAAGTATTACTTCTGAGTGGCCAAGGAGAAGTTTTAATTTTTAGCAAGGGACAATATTCCATAGGCAAATCCTTAAAAGTTTATGTATTACTTTTGTTTACTAGAAGCTTAAACTGGGTACAAAACACATTTTCAGGGGTGCCCGGGGAAAAAAGCTCAGCATGCACAATAAAAATTACAGAATACGATACATGCACACAAAAATAGAGCACACAAGTTTCCAAAGATATACATGAAAATGTGGAAGAACAAATTTGGAAATCATTACATTTAATGCAACCAGCATAAATAATTAAAACTCTATAGACATGTTTTAACATAACAATGAAACCAAGACTTCAGTCATAAAACTTTGCTTTGTATATCATTTATAGGAAGGTGAATTTAAGAGGGACGGAAATGGGGAGAGAGTATGAAATGCACTGCACTTCTATAAAATAGTATAACAAATAAAGGCAAATTAGTAGAAAATTTGTATTACACAAATGAAGTTCATAGGTAAGTACTATGCTAGCTGCCCTTGCCGGCCATTTTAAGCCCAGCCAATTTACCTTTTGGTGCTTGAATTAACCTATCCCATTTGGTGTTTTGACTGGTCTTACCTATTCCATGGATGATAATTATAGATTACCCCTAATAAGAATAACAGAGATCATACCATATGTAATTTGAGGGGACCTATGCATGGTATAAAGCATTTAGGAGCTACCGCTATCCATTAGTAGTACATGGACAGTCCTAGGGCAAGTTTTCTGTTTCCCCAGCTACAGATTCAAAGGACACTTGAATAAGGCCAAGGGTGAACTTTTTTTTACGTGGATGCAGAGTTTGTTCCAAAGAAATAATATCCTCTGCCAGGTACACATGTCCCTTCAAATCATTCTGTTAATGCTGCAGAAGAGGTTTGGATCCCTAGACTGAGTAATTCCAATGTCATTCAACTTGCTGATGTGTGGTAAATCCATAAGTATTAGGTATGTGGCTGCATTATCACCTCCTTAGCAGTCTGTATGATACAGAGTATAGTGAGAGGGCTTTGTGTCAGTCCATTTAGTACAGATTATTAAGGCCTTGTATCCATTTTAGGAAGGTATATCTGTGGGCCTTCCAGTTTTTGCCTGTCTGGACAGATTCATGCTAAAGGAGGCATTATATTTAACGACTGGCCTACTGATGATGGTTTAATAAGGGGGACAATGACATCCAGAGATCTAAGCACAATCCTTTTTATTTATAAGTTGTGCAATACAGGAGGACTTTTTTTTCCAACTATGACCAACATGTTGGTCAAAAGTTAGGTCACTGGTTGGTGGATGAGAAGAATTAAGGAGGCAGATATAAACGCAACAGTTGCTATACTAATGCACTAATGCAGAATGCGTTGTGACCAAGCCAATTAGCCTTCTGCACTGACAAATTATCGATGTTCAAGGTGGGAAAAAGGACAACCAATTTTTATATACAGTTTATAGGATGAAGATGTAGTAATGTCAATTAAGAGAAAACAACTAAATCAAAACACCATTTTAGGGATTAGGAAATGAAACCATTCCACTTACCTGCTTCAAATACAAAAAACTGTTAATCTTTAACACATTTTAAGGATTTTGAGTAATTTGTCAGGTCATTCAGTTTGTGAGACAGTGAAAGACCAGGGCAAATATACACAACTTGTAAGTTAGATGCTGCCCAATTTTGTTACATGAGGAAATTCTACATAACAGGCTTAAATTAAACTTGACTATTCCTTAAAGCAAAACTGCAGTTGTTTTAGTCTCAGTCCTGTGGCAACTGTTGAGCAAAAGCCTTTCCAAGGTACTTCCATACTAGATAACTACAGCATTATGTTTAACAACTATAATACAATCTGCATATTTGTACAATTTAACTTTTGGGAGGGCGATTGGCAAATCATTAAGAAAAAACACAGGGTCTAGTATTTACTTTTCCAAGATGCAGATGTAAGCTGCCCAGGGTAAGAGGTAGCCAACAACTGAAAAAAATATAAAAAGTATAACAAGAAAAAAGATTGACAAAACCATAAAAAGGAAACCAACTTGTAAGCAGAGGTTTTTTTTTTTTTTAATCCATCAAGGACTATTACTCTTTAACAAATTCAAAAGCATGGTGCAGATCTATGAAAACATCTCCTGTCTTATATCCTACTTCTAAGCTGTATGCATTGTAAAGAGTAGCTGATGTACTTTACTGCCTGCCATGTTATAATTTTCTGTTGGGGCAGTGACAACTCCTTCCCTAGCTTCCACTAAAAAAAGTATACCCCAGTAGGAATTTCGCCATAAAAAAGAAAAAGAAAGAAATAACCTTTTTATACTAACATGGGTTAAATTCACCACAAAGCAAGTAAGTATACACATTCTAAATTAACTGAGAAAGCAGCACATGGTATATTACCAACCTGTCTCAAGGAGTTTTTCCTTGCTACATTAGGACAACAAAGTTCACTTACAATCAACTACGAAATGAAGCTACAATCTCTACTCTAGTACTACTGTACAAGTATGTACATAAGATGCGTACAAACATATTTTAATACTTTAGCAAAACTGAGAACACAAAGCAAAGTTAACTGAAGTAATGTTGTAAGCTAGAGCACCCACTTCATACTAGTCGGTCTTCACATTATGAAGCACAAGTATATGATGAAGCTCAGAGTAATGCACAAATGTAATGTTGTCCTAACTGTAAGGAGAAAAAGTGACTACATCGTAAGCACTAGTAAAAAACGAGACATTAGTTCATCTAACATTGCACCATGTATACCTCACAAGGCCTGAAGCCCAAAGTTCCATTTCCTAGTCCCTGCTATCTAGAAGACAAGGACAGCACTTACGTGGCAACCCTACCTGCTTTCAGTCTTTTCTTCTTTTTTACCCATTATAATTCTAGAATGATCACTGTTTGTTTGTCTTTTCGGCTTTTCCAGGTTAGGAGTTGCCACAGCGGAACTCCGTTCCGCTAATGATTGGCAGTAGATTTTTATTTATGGTGCCGAGTTGCCAGCCCGACACCCAACCTTCAGCAAAGACACGCTCATTCACACATGTCTTTCGAATGCCACTCTACCACGGGGAGGACATGCAGACTCCACACAGAAGGCACTCCAACCGAGAATCGAACAGGAGAACCTCTTGCTGTGAGGCAACAACGCTACTGCTGCACCACTGCTAGTACTGTAAACTTTAGAATAACACACTCTGAAACACACATTAAACCCTGGTCTTCAGCATATATGCTCAGCTTCACTCAAAATGCTAAGTTTAGGCTCCAAAAAGGCATAGACATACTTGAGGTGTCTAAAGAAGAGCAACCAAACTGCTGTCATGTTAAACAAGAAAGTACATGAACAGTGATTAACATAATGTGTCATAATAAATTAAAAAGGAATGCCACACACTGCTTTGAGATAATACGAAAATAGAATTAAGACAGGAGAAACAAAAGGTTAAGAAGTATCCTTCAACAGAACTGTGTCACAAGGCAGGGACGCATAACTGGAACAATTGAACGAATAAATAGGAATGATTCAGACTTGTTATAAAGCTTCTTGTTTTTGTTTTTTTAAGACTGAACAAGGAATAAAATATAGCCTGTCCAAAAAACAAAGTTTAGCAAAAAACTGGAGATGTTAAAGATGATGGTGTTCAGACATAATAGGCACTTGCACAGGAGAAGTAGTAAGGGTGTGTACTTGCATAATACACCTGAGCAGTACACAAACAGGAACATTATGAATAGCTATGAAAATCCCTCTCCCTAGTAAAACATTGTCCCAGCTGCTAACTCAGCACCAGAGCATTATGTCACGAGGATGAAATATCATGCCTCCTTTAGTAAACAGCAAAATATCCCAGCAGTTAAAATTAACAAAATAAAAAAAAATGCACAAAGTAAACCACCCACCCACACACCATACCATACAAACTCTCAGCAAGAAAAAGTTTTATTATTTTAAGTTGTTCCAATATATGTGTCTCAAACAGCAACACCTCCAAGAACTGGAGTGCCAGTGTACTCAGATATCGTAGCTCTCAGCCTTCCCTCTCCAAAATGTGGAACGCAACCTCTCACGGTGTGCAAAAATATGACAAAAAGAGCAACAGTTACAAACAACTTCAAGCAGGGAGCTCACAACATGGTTAGTTAATAAATGTTTCTTCATATTTACAGTGTACAGTAAGATACATTTTTTTAAGGTTTCCATATTGTTATTCCGTGCTCAAGTTTGTGTCTAATGTAACTAATAAACAACTTCAACATTTCAAATTTCCTAGACTTTATAAATCTTTTTATACAACCTATAGTTCTGTAACTGTCATTGACCAGTTGTTTGATATGATTAAAAAAACTCAAAGCTGGATCTACCCATATACCCTGGTCCTTAAATGAATTTACAGTTTCAATCACTGTGTGCTGTGTTTAATATTTGCCTTTCAGTTTATGTCTCCCAAATATCATATGTTTAGTTTTTATTCACCTAATGTTCAGTTTAGTCAAGTTCTTTTGAGACATGCCCTGTCTGTAACACATTTAATCAGTTTTCCCAATTTCAAGTTAACTGCATACAGACTATAGAACACCTCAGATGAGAGATCTCAACAAGCATGGGTCTAGGACAGAGCCCTATGAGACACCCTGATAGTAACTAAGAATGTGGACCAAAAGACCAAAAATAGGGACATATGTTTTAATTATATGTGGCTACAAATTGCTCCATACTTTAAAACGTTACTTTCTGGAACGATGGTTCATTTTGGTTACTACAGAATTATGGGCTTACCTTCAATGCCCTGAAATGCAGAATAGTTTTTGTTGGTAAAGCTTGTATCAGTACCATTTACCATACAGATATCTCACTCTGGCATAGTCACTAGGTACCTGTGTCCCTATATTGCTGACAGATTCTCCTTTGTCCACCATGCCTCTGTTATTGTTGTAAAATCCTTTTACCTTACACAACTTATCCTTTGCGGTATTTCTTCAAGATCCAAAGAAGTTATACCCTTACTGTATTCATCCATTTTTAGGCCCATCATTGAAAACAGTGCCTCCATTGACATGTACCTCAAAAAGTATGGAAAGCAACTCAAAATACCTCAATGTTTCCTCATCAAAAAGATCTCAAGTCTCAGTACCCCTTGCTACTCTGATGGACGCTTTCTAGATGGGCGGGTCTTTTAGTCTTACATATTCCTGAGGTGATCATGCACACTTAAGTTCCCTTGTTATGAATGATCCAGTTACTCCAAGAACACCATCACTACAATAAAACAAGTTGTAAACATATACTATCACATAACCAATTCCAGATGGCATGGTGAAAACCTTACCTAATGTATTCCACATTTGTAAAATAGTTTGACTTTACATATCAACCCCAGTACTTCTTTCACAACCTTTATAACCAGTTTGGATAACTGTAAAAATTCAGGACAAAACCAATAAAAACAGCACATCTATTTTTTGTGAAAATGAGTTGTTTGCTCCCTCCAAAAGAAAAGCAAACATTCTTTTCTTTCAGTCTTTTGTGGATGAAATCAGAGTTTAATGTTTATGACCATACTATCTACCAGCATGGAAGTCTACTAATGGGAACCTGGGTATATTATCTACTGCCTGTTCACAATAAAATGTATTACTCAGGTCTGCTGTAGTTTGTGGTTAAATGGTTTAGACCTAAACTGGCTGAAAAATGTATTACAAAGCATCTTCATTCCCAAATTTGTCTCAACATAGGCTGCAGCTATAGTAAGCAATCTCATTAAATGACAAAGAAGAACATTCACAAGTGGTGATCTCTAAATGTGTGCAAAATGGTCCCTGTACAACACAACCACAAGCTATTAACACATCATTTGAGCCTGCATTTACCTACATCACCAGTTACAACACAAAAAGACAGCCAGTGCAAGGTGGGAGGAGGATTCACAGTTGCGTTTCTGTGAAGATACAGAATACCATTAGTAACCCTCACTCATCTTGTTATTGAAGACTTGCTAGTAAATATTTAATATATTTATTTGTATGTATGTATGCACATAAGTATGTATTTCATTTATTTAATGAAACCAAAAAGTTATCAGTTTTTAGTCATAATCCATAAAGGCCCAACACATATGTTAACACATACCTCTCAGCTATCCCAGCTTTGGGGTAACACCTCTAATATGTTTTGGAACTTTTGTTCCTTCCCTCCTAAATTTGGAAGTTATTTTCAGTTAATAGCACCACTAAGAGTACCTAATATGGAGGCTAATTATATTTTTGTTCTCCATAATTCTGAAGGTAAAAGTTGAAAGATAGTACACTGTGTGTGTGTGTGTTCTGTGTGTGTAAGTATGTGTCGTAACACATATGTAGCTATTTACCACATTAGAGGAATGGTGTCTTTTTCCAGAAACCAACTTGTTACAGAACAAAAAATCCTATTTATTACAGTCTCTTGCAAAAACATCTTGAGAACATAACCAAAAAAATTAAACTGGTAACGTATAGGATCATGTTTAAGGTTCTTCTCAAACAAGAACTCATACAACCTTAGTCTTGAAATTAAGAAAAATATTGTGTAACTAGGAAACCATGTAATATGCAGTATTGTAGTGCCCTAGAAATCTATAGTTTATCATCTTTAATTGATGTGTACCACCAACATCTTAACAAAGAACTTTATCTCCGATATCAAGACTAAAGCAAGTAAGGCCATTACTATACCAGGGTCAACTACATGTAGTTGAGATACATTTGGTCCTCAGTGCCACTTGCTCATTTGGCAAGTTATCTAATTCCCATTACTCTATCCATACTAGAACCCTTATCATAACCCACAAAATAGAAAAAAAAAAAAAAAAAAACAGTCTGTCCCTAACCCTAAAATCCCTGTCCCCCTCCCTAACCCTAAACTCTAGATTGCTCCTTAAACCTACATTCCCCTTCCCCTCCCATTCCTTATTGCTCCTTAAACCTAAATTCCCTTACACATACTGTTCACTGTAGCTGCATAAACCTAAAATTCCCATTTCCCTCCTTAACCCTAAACCAAAAATCCCCTTTCCCTCTGTAAACCTAAAACCCCATCCCTTAAACCCAAAGTCCCTAGCATTCCTTAAAATTGTAATCCCTGTTCCCCTCCCTATCACTGAAGTCTCTTTTGCTACCTAAACCAAGCATCACTGTCCCCCTCCATAACCATACAGTGCCCAGTCCACTCCCTGCTCCCATTCCTTAATGTAAAAGCACCCTCCCATCTTCCCTTCCCCATTTACCTGTTCCATGTTAAGTACTTGCTTATAGGTTCATAGGATGTTACTAGGCTATTGACCCAAGGGTCTTTACAAGCCTAGCCATTAAATCCCAGTATAATACTAGATGAGAGATATCATCTATGACCATAATTTTTCTAACAAGGACTAGCCATGTGCAGCAGAGAAGCAGATACAATCCCTGCATCTGTTTCCTACGAAAAAAGTAGATGGTGCGGCAGCTACATTGCTGAACTGGCGTTTGAGTTTGAGCATGAACAGATGGTCAGATGGATTGATAGCCTTTTGAATCCATGGATGCATGTTTCTGCCATTCAAGCAGCTGAGTCTTGATCGGCTTTAGAACACCCACTACACTAGACATAGACAACGATCTACTTCATATGCTGTGAACAAACTGAAGCAAAATAGTCTGCAATAAAGGATACCACTATCATAGGCTACAGTAACATCATGTAATGTTTTTCTACTGTTATGAAATATATTTTTACTCTTTTTTTTTAATTTCTCCAAGTCTTTTGGGTTTCTAATAAAATGATAGGAATGGACTCCATTCTTAAGTCAAAGTAAGATTAAAGTTCATGAAATTAATATTGTTTCATTCTTAGATGTTAGCCAGAAGTGTTCTTCAAACCACCCACAATGTGCCCAGTAATGACTCCTTCTGCAATTCTTATGGAGTTACTTGTATTGGTAACATATCTAAATACGATTGTAGATTCTTATTTATGAAACCCATTGCTGCCACTACTATTGGAACTGTCTCGGTGTCTTTCTTCCACATTGCTCTCATTTCTGCCTGCGAATCCTAATATTTTATGACTTTGTGTCTATCTGTACGCAAGACACTGCAGTCACTGCGTGTGGTGATTTCAATGATCTATGCTACTTTTGTCTTTTATTCATGCACCACTATATCTGTTTTTCTTGCATCTAGCTTTTGAACTGTTGGCAATGGCTGATCCCATGTGATGTAGACATCATCGTTTTCTATGATGCTTTGTGGCTCATGTTTCCAGTGTCTTTCAGCCACTTCAGTACCATAATGTTTGCACAATCCCCAGTGCAACAGTCTTGCCACATTATTATGACTTTCAGTATACAGTACTTCTACCATTAATATATCACAACCAGCAACAAGATGTATGTGTTTCCAATTCTGTTGTACAAAACATACAGTCGTCTGTTTCTCCTACATGTTTAATGGACTTTGTAAACCACTGTGTACGTAGCACACTATCTTGGGCCATCAAAATTATCGTTTCATCTTTTGCTTTGAATTCACCTCTCCTTAACCATTCCTATGTTCAGTCCTGATCAACATGAGGTTGTTCCAGGAGATTTCTATACTTGCAGCTATAGTTATGCATTTTCCACATTTCTTGCCTTCTCATCTTATCCTTCACCTTATATTCTTTCTTTTGTTTTTTGGCACATTCAGTTGCTACCTGATTTTTATCTACTTCTGGTTTGATTTCCATTCGCACTTGACACTGATATGTTTTTGCTAGACTAAGCAGGGAAGTCATTTGAGATTTATTCTCCTCGTGTTTCAAAACTTGAGGTCAGCAGATATGTGTGTAGTCCCACAACTGCAGATCTATACGTGTAATCAGTTTCAAGGAGGCCCATACCTCCTTCGGAATGGAGAATATATAATCTTGGTATGCATTGATTTTTTATAAATCTTTTGATGAGCATGAAGCATCCTTCTTGTTTTCTCATCTAATGTATCAAACAGCTTTTGGGGCCAATCAAAACTGTAAGTCAGGACAGGAAGAGCAAATTGGTTTCTAGCTTGAATTTTGTTCCTAGATGTGAATGCTGTTTTCAAAATTAATATGTCTTCTAAAATATATGTTTTATTGTTGATCCTTCATCAATTCCCAAATATTTATACACTCCCTCTTGTTCAGATTCTTTTATATCATATTCTCGTCCAAAACTGATGTTTTCTTGGTGCTGTAGCTTTCCTGCTTTAAAGGTTGCTTTTGCCAATTTATCAAGATCAAATGACATTCTTGTGTCATCTAAAATAGTTTTGACTATTTGCAGTTGTGCTTTCAGTTCCTCATCTGATGAGCTATACAGTGTTAAATCAACAAAGAGAAAATTAGAAGTATTTACACTTTGTTGTTTTCTAGGAGCCAAATTATAGCTATGGACTAATCTGTTAAGTAGACAGACTAATGGGTTAAGGGCAAGACAGGATAGCAGCAGTGACAGG
>NC_056743.1:1869729963-1869849963 GCF_019279795.1 Protopterus annectens | reverse complement strand
CATTCACTAAAAGGCAGGAGTCAAAGCTGGAGTTGGCAGAGTTAAAGATTTTAATATTTGCATTGGGTGTGATGAGAATTGACAGGATTAGGAATCAGTATATTAGAGGGTCATCTCAGGTTGGATGGTTTGGAGACAAAGTCAGATAAGTGAGATTGTGTTGGTTTGGATATGTGCTGAGCAAGGATGTTGGGTATATTGGGAAAAGGATGCCAAGGATGGAGCTGCCAGCTAACAGGAAAAGAGGAATGCCTAAGATAAGGTTTATGGATGTGGTGAGAGAGGACATGTAGGTGGTCGGTGTGGCAGAGCAGGATGCAGAGAACAGGAAGAAATGGAAACAGATGATCCGCTGTGGTGACCCCTAACAGGAACAGCCAAAAGAAGAAGAAAAATATATGTGTGTGTGTGTGTGTGTGTGTGTGTGTGTGTGTGTGTGTGTGTGTGTGTGTGTGTGTGTGTGTGTGTGTGTGTGTGTGTGTGTGTGTGTGTGTGTTCTGGGTGGTGTTACATGTGCTTTTGCTGTCAAAGGTATCATTTCATGACTGCAGAATAGATTAAATCAATGGTGTAAATTGTTATATTTTTGATATAATACTCTCATACATAATGCTATGATTTTCAGCTTAAAGTAGCTTTATGAAAGTATTCTAGGCTCTAGTTATTGTTTACTTATTAATCTTTTCTCCCAAAGGAAAAAGACTACTTTCTAGAACAGAGTTAATAAATAGAATTATTCTGGTAGGTTCACCAGTTTCTGTTCTAAAAGAAGTATGACAATTTGAGCTTGTCTTCATAGGTTCATAGGTAGGTACTAGGCTATCTGCTCAAGAGCATTTATAAGCCTAGCCAGAATGTGTTGGCTTTCACCTCCCTTTTAGATTAGTTTCCAGAGCCTCTGTCCAGCAGGGCCATTAAAGTGATCCCAGGGGTAAATTTACGATTTCCCATCCATTCGTCAAGATTTCTCTTGAAGAGAGTCAGTGAGGGGCTTTGCCTAACATAGATTGGGATTCTATTCCAGAGTGAGGGAAGCTTCTGGGATAGGACTCTATCCCTCCAGCATGTCCTATTTATTGTTGTGCTGAGGTTTAAATCCCTGGAGCATGCGGCTCTAAGAGATTTGGTTTTCTTGAGGTGGAGCATGTCCATTAATTCCGGGTTAGACATGACCTTGTACGTTAGGCATTGATCACCTCTGAACAGGCAGTAAGCAACCGAGTAGAGCTGGAGTTTCTTTAGTTGAGCTGCATAGGGCATCTGTTTGAGGCCCATGATCCTCTTGGTGAGGTACTTCTGTGGTCTCTCCAGCTGTTGCAGGTGTTGAGTAAGGTACATCCCAAATGGGGCATTGTACTCTATTATGGGCCTGATGAGTGATGAGTATAGGGGCACAATGACCTCTCTTGATCTAGATGTGAACCCTTTCATGATTAGGTGGGCTGCATAGAAGGATTTTCTAACCACTTTGGCAATGTGATTGTCAAAGGAGAGGTTGATATCTACTTGGGTCCCCAGATCCCTAATTACATCTTCAGTACTTAGTGGATTACCACCTATGTGGTAGTTCGTGGGCACTTTGTTTTTCCCAAAGGGGATGACTATACACTTTTTGGCATTTAGCTTGAGGCCGTGGTTCTGACACCAGGTATTCGTCTCCATGAGACCCTTCTGGAGGATGTCTGTGTCAGCCGGAGTGTCGATTATGGCCCCCCAGTTTGCACTCATTTGCAAACTTGGTCAGCCATAGTCCTCCCATGCTTGCCTGTACCTCAGAGAAGTATATACCAAACAGGAGGGGTCCCAGGACTGAGCCCTGTGGGATGCCACTTGTAACCAGTTTAGAGTCAGACATGGCACCTGCAACTCTGACCATGTGAGTTCTATCCATGAGCCAGTTGGCAACCCATCTTGTGACATATGGGTTAATGTTCAAGCTGATAAGCTTATCTATAATGCCAGAGTGGGGGATGGTGTCAATGGCCTTTGTGAGGTCCAGGTAGGCTGTGTGGACTACCTTTCCCTCATCTATGGCCTTGGTAACTGTTTCAAAGAAGTCAACTAGGTTTAGGAGGAAAGATCTGCCTTTAACAAAGCCGAACTGGGTAGGGTCCACTGTCTGGAGGTTCCCAATGTCTCTGTTAATGAGTTCCATGATGATGCACTCCATAGCTTTGCGGACCAGGCTAGTCAGGCTTATAGGGCGATAGTTCCCAGGATCCATTGTGGCACCATCTTTGTGGAGTGGGATAACTGTTGCTGTGCACCATTCTTTGGGTACATAGCCTGTGGTAAGGCTGAGTTTGAACAGTGAATTAAGGTGAGGGTTTAGTTCATTTTGGAGTTTGTGTAAGACGCAGCCTGGGATACCATCCGGTCTCATTGATGCTGTGTTTTTGGCTTTGGAGAGGGCTGTTTTCACCTGTGTGTCTGTGATGTCTGGGGCTCTACATTCTTCTAGGATGGACATGGGCCCTTTTGGGGGTGGGGGGGGTAAACTTTGCACTGAACCTGTCAGCCAGGATGTTGGCAATGTCAGTTGGTTCAGTGTATTTTTTTGCACTAGCTCAGAGCAGATCTGAGAGTTGCCACCTAGATTCTTGACATAGAACGCCTTGTGATTATCTTTAGAGTCTTTGGTAATTTTTCTTTCGAAGCTGGCCTTGGATAATTTTATGAGGAATCGTAGTTTCTAGATAATACTGATCAGAGATGCCTTCCCTTTTTGGGATTTTGCTCTATCATGTAATAGTTTCCTCCTTCTGTTGTACAGCTTATTTATGGTCTTTGGGATATAACACACGACTTTTAATTTTATTGCTGGTTTGAGAGAGTCAGGTTCTTAAAATAGAGAAAGTTGTTGGGTATTTTTTTTAAATTACTCGATTTATGCCCTCTTTGCATGGAATTTAATTTGAGTGATCATGTCATGATTAATCAAGACATGATTATTCAAACCTCTTAATTTTTTCATCTGAAACTTTGGGAGATCTCTACTCAAAACATTGACATTTTCAAGATCATAAAACACAAAAAACATTTTTATGGTAGGGGTGGGAAGTTGGCATAATGGTTAAGGTGTTTACCTTATGAACACAAGATCTAGGGTTTGATCCTCAGATGGAGTAAATGGCTAAGGTTAAAATGACCCACAAAAGCAATTAGTCTAGTACTAACCTATGAACCTCTTACCTCATGATACGGGCACAGGCTGTTACATGAGCAATTACATTCTTGCAACTTTGAGAAGAGGAAGAAGGTAAGGAAAAAGCAGCACTTGAGCTTATCTCTTCTCCAAGCCTATCAGCCATGAGAATAACAATCCTCAAGTGATGAGATTCTGAACTTGATTAACTGGCCAGTGACAAACATCATGACTTCCCCTCACTAAATCAATACCTTTTAATAATCTAGTATATGACTCAGTTAATTTTGATATTTGTCATTTTCAGAACAATATTTATATTACATGCTTTGCATTTCTCAAACCAAATTAATAGGCAATCTAACAACCACAACCACTTAAACTTCCTTAACATATCGGGCCCAATTCTAAAGGGCTTGCTCTAAGTATAAGTGACCACTTACACTGAGATCAGGCTTAGATTAGGTATTTTAGAATCTGACCCTCTGTGTAATCCTGTTTACAGGTAGGCCTTACACAGAAGTAGTCACTTACACTGAGAACAAGTGTTTCAGAATCAGGACAGATTCATGCTGGGAGCAACTGTTTTGGAATGTGGCTCATTACAATATCTCCTCAATTCAGGGGTATTGTCCACCTCTTTCCATACCTCATTCATCCTGGTCTGAATAAAGGAGAATTCTTCCTGGGGTACTGGAAAGACCAGGTTTCTTCTGAATTAAAGATTTGGGCTTGGGAATCTGCAGGACAATAAGTCCTTTCTCTGCCTCTGTCAGAATCTTCTGACGAATTTTCCTTCAGAATATCTCTGTTGACATTATCCTCAGAAAAGGATTTCTGAGCACCAGGATTAACAATTATCTAGCTAAGGTAAGAAGATTACCCTTTCTAACAGACACATCTTCAGGTGAACAGTGATTAGTTTTTTGTTTTCATGTTTTGATAAAGACCAATTCAGAGAAGGCAATTCTGCTTTGTCTAGAGGTCTATTTCCCCAGCTACACCAAGTAACTTCTGCCAGAGTGCTTCTCTGACTCAGAAAATACAATACTTCCATGCCTGAATCTGACACAGACTGCTGAAGAGTACATAACTGACCTGTGGTTCATGGTGGCTAAAAGGATTACATCCGAAAAAGCTAGGGGGCTAAGTGAATTGTAGTTTGAAGAATAACTAACAGCCATTACAGATTCACCTATCATTGGCTGAGGGATTGATTGAGCCTGCTATATTGGCATGGGCTTTTTGATAAGTGATTTTTTTTTTCTTTCTAAGTACAGAGGGAGACAGAAAAGTTGGAGCAAGATAAATATCCATACTGTAACTGAGGACAATGTCTCCAAGACTGTACTGTTTACTGAAAGGTAAGTTGTCAAAAAAGTGTTCACAAGCAGCACATTAACACTCACATATACAGTCCCCTTTCATAGTAATGCATAAGCAGCACATTAAAGTCACATCAGAAATAATTTTCTTCCGAAAACTTAGTCTGACAAAATAAATAGCAGGTGCTTTGCCACACATGGTACACAAGCACTAACATGCCTCTAATATTCATTGTCCATATATGACACTTTCCAACACTAAACATTTAATGACACTTTCCAACACTAAACATTTAATTAAATAACAAGAAGTTTGCAAAATAGCCCCTAAATAGATTAGAGCGAAAAGTAGTGATCCTTGACAGGAAACTTCCAGTATTAGAAAGAATATCAGTTTTTTAATGGGGAAATGTTGATAAAAGTCCTATGCAAAAAATGCCGTTCATTAAAGGGAAATATATCTGTGTGGAGACTTATCTGTCAGAAACTTTGCAGAAGTATATATACAGAGAGAGAGAGATAGACTGAGGAATATATATATATATATATATATATATATATATATATATATATATATATATAGATGGGTCTACTATTGGAGATTGAAATTACACTATTTTGAAATCCAGTAGTAGATGCCCACTTAAGCAAAAGTGCACTTCACCGAAAGTGGACTTTCGGTGAAGTGCACTTTTGCGTTAGTGGGCATCTACTACTGGATTTCGAAATAGTGTAATTTCGATCTCCGGTAGTCCCATACATATATATATATATATATATATATATATATATATATATATATATATATATATACATATATATATATATATATATATATATATATATATATATATATATATATATATATATATATATATATGTGCATATATATATATATATATATATATATATATATATATATATATTTATGTGTGTATGTATGTGTGTGTGTGTGTATACATGTGTGTGTGTATGTATATATATATATATATATATATATATATATATATATATATGTATATGGATATATAAATAGATATCTGTAGATAGATATCCACATATATATGTAGATGTAAATAGATACACATGCACACACACACACACACACACACACACACACACACACACACACACACACACACACACACACACACACACACACACACACACACACACACACACACATATATATATATATATATATATATATATATATATATATATATATATATATATATAGATATATATATTAAATCTGAGGTCGCACAATCTCCAGGGTGAGGACATGTTCCCCTACCGTAGGGATTATCAATCTCATACAACTGTCAATTATCTGTCATATTGATAAAAGCACATTAGCTAAACAGATTTTCACATTACAGTGATTTGCTGAAACTAACAATGCCCATGTATATATATGACGAGTTAGCAGCACCAAGCACAATAAAGA
The DNA here is from genome assembly GCF_019279795.1 of Protopterus annectens. NCBI lineage: Eukaryota > Metazoa > Chordata > Ceratodontiformes > Protopteridae > Protopterus > Protopterus annectens. The sequence continues at coordinate 1,869,844,043 of NC_056743.1, read as the reverse complement.
TGCAAACTTTTAATGTACCACTGCTCCAATCACTGTCATCAAAAGTGATCTTTTTAAGTGTTTTTGGAATAAATCCTGCATAGTAATTTTCATGACTATTTTTATGGGAAATAGAAAAGTAAATATTACTTGTTACTGCTATGTATAACTTAGATCTGATAAAGCTCTGACAAGGGCAAATGTATTTGTTTCTTGTTTCAACTTATTAAGCCATTGTTTAAATAAGAAATTCAAGCTTGAATCCTGTTTTCTTAATTTTAAAAAGAATGCAAAGTGATCTTTGACATGGACCTCACAGAAGAAGTTAGGACAATGGCATATTTTAGTTATTCATATGCCAATATCATGAGCAGTTATTCCTGTAAAACTAGTTTTCCCTTTTTTTTGCTATATACACACACACACACACACACACACACACACACACACACACACACACACACACTGAGATATTGAAATGAATATGTGTATAGGTATACAGATATAAACTCTTTTGTTAAGATCTTACAAATCAAACACATGGAAGTAAGATATCGCTTGCATTGCATTGGCAACAGCAGGGTCTGATTATTATCACCATTTATTTGCTGTTGCATTAATATATGATGACAGCAGGCCTTGTATACTGACAGAGCTGGGTTGGCCATAGGGAGAGTTCTCAAAAGGATATACATCTGCAAAGTATTTCTGACTTTGGTCAAAGTTGTGGTCTTACTATCGCTCTACCTAGATGCAGACATGTTTACATTTCTCTCCTTCTCTCTCTCTCTCTCTGTATGTATTTACATTTACATGCTCACACCCATATGCACACCTACACACACACACACACACACACACACACACACACACACACACACACACACACACACACACACACACACACACACACACACACACATATTTTGTGTCATTGTTTAAGAATCTGACGTGCAAAATTGCTTGATAGTCACAAAACAGATAAGAAATAAAAAAGTTTATTATCACATCAAAAATTTTGAGCACATTACTGCTGCTTTAAAACTATAAATCTATTCAGAAAAAGTGAACAGAAACAGCCATGAACTTAGGACATATCAGACACAACAGACTGAAAGGCCATCTTACTGTGTTGTGCTGTAATCCTGCATTTAGACCTCCTATGATTTGTTGATCTTTTCATTTGTGAGAGTCACTTAAAAAGTTAGTAGAATAACACGTTTTGCATTAACATGCACTTTGTGAAAAATATGACCTGTGAAATAGCTATGTCTGGCATTATGAGAGAAATTCAAGTAGGATTTGCCAAATTAGAGGCAAGCAAATTATGGCAGTAGTAGTGTGCCATATACCTAGGCAAAAAAAAATGATACTGTAATAGTATGATATCATCAATTTGAACCCTCCCAAAAATGCAATGAAAATAATTTGATGTATGTGCAAGATATATAGGATGATGTACAAATGGATTTATCTTGCGATAACTTGTCATGTAGTATATTCTCTAAAGATTTTTTTAACTGGTAAGTAGGTAAACCTAATGAAAAGAAACATCTCTTTTCATGGGTGAGTCAGGAGCATTGTGTGGTGAAATGACTTGGTCAGCATCACACAACAAGCAAATGTAACCAGAGGAAATCAAAGGCTGAAGTACAAAAGGCAGCTGCTTAACAACTCATGCCCTTACATCAAAGTGATGACTTTTGGACAGCGGGAATAACTAATGACATGTTCAGTCTGTAGGTAAAGAAACAGGCACATGAACAATAATAGAATGTTACCCATCCAAATAAAACACTAAAATGCAAGGTACTGACCTTCTTTAACAAAGAATTCTGGGCAAAATCAAAATTAATAGAGGGACAATGGTCCAAAATCAGACACCATTTTTTACACATACCTATTAAGTGTACCTCAGTGGAAGGAATATTCCTCTTTCTTTGTCTTAAATATCCATGTTCCACATTGCTACACATTGAAAGGATATGTCACTTACATAGAATTAAGAATTTTTGACTGATATCCATTATAAATAATGTCAAATAATAGTTCAATAGAATGTTTGTTAACTATAAAGTAACACATTTTATCATAATGTGAGCTACATATGTGAAACTGTTAGTAGGTCATTAGGAAATATACCATATTTAACCAATTTGTTCCACATTTTGTGAGGTAGTGTTCCACATTTTGGAGATGGACGGTTAAGAGTCACGGTTTTACATATAACTCTAACCGACTTATAAAATGAACAGAACAACTGGTTCTCCATCAGCATGGATTTTATGAGAAAAGGGAGGCATAACTCTCAACAGTATACCCCAAGACTTTGGATTAATGACAGACATTGCATGAAAGTATTAGTAATGTTAACTCAGGATTTTACAGCATAAGAAAATGTGAAAATATGCATTTTCTGGAGTTAAATAAGTCTTTATCTCTTACTATTGCCATTATTAGTTAAGAGTAAACCACTACCTTTTCTCCCCAAATCACCAATTTTAGAGGGTTTAGTAGGAGCATAGATACATTTTGAGCCCAAATCAAGAATATCCCTGAAATTGTGGGACAGCTGAAGAGTATAGTAGGAATAATGAAACTAAAATGTCTGGCATTAATTACTGACTACAGTCCTTAGTATCTTAATAGCAAAACAAACATTTTAGAAAGGACAGAACAGAAATTGGATACAAAATGGATAGTTGCATAATTCTGCTGAGTATTGTTGATTATATGACCAACCACTTTGCTGCTTATGGGATGATGCCAAACCTGCCAAAATTCAATCCAACCCACAGGTATAACTAATGATATGTGTAACAACATGCCCTATGTGTTTTATTATTATGAAATAGACACTACATTTATTTATCATCTTCCTTAATATGAGTAATCACCTTGTCAGCCCAACAGATTGTATTACATATTTTGTCTGTCAATATTCAAGCCAGTACACATAAATATAACAAATGTTATTTTAACATGATTTTCTATGATTTACATTTTTTCAAGATATATATTAAATCATAATTTGCACCTTCCTTATTTAAGTAATCATCCTGTAAGCCAAACATATTTTATTACACAGCTTTGTCATGCAAGTTTATTTTTTTCATAAAATACACTAAATGACAAGACTTTAGTTATTACAGCTTTGTGTATTAGACCTACACTGAAAACAGTATCTGCCTAGCTCAGTCCTGGTCAAAATATAAATAAAAGTTGCACTGCACATTTTTCACAGCCTATCTTGATCTGGCCAAGGCCTTTGATACCATTCCCCACTCAGGAATCATAGAAAAACTCAGTAAGCTAGGCATCAACCCCTGTATCACTAGTTGGGTTGCAAACTGGCTCACAGATAGAATCCACAGAGTGAAAGTAGTTGACTCCAAGTTAGACTGCTGACCAGTCACGAGTGGAGTCCCAAAGTGTTCAATCCTGGTTCCTCCCCTGTTTGGAATCTACTTCTCTGAAGTCCAGGCCAACACAAAGGGAATCTGTCTGACAAAGTTTGCAGATGATTGTAAGTTGGGAGCTATTATTATCTCCCATGTGATGTTGACATCCTACAGAAAGGCCTCACTGGAACCAACGACTGGTGTCAGAACCATGGCCTTAAGTTCAATGTCAAAAAATGTGTCATCATTCCCTTTGGGAAAAGCCTGGTTCCCATGAATTACCACATTGATGGTAGTACACTGAACACAGAAGGCATTATAAGAGATCTGGGAACACAGGTTGACAGCAACCTCTCATTGCCACAGTGGTAAAAAAGTGGTCAAAATTCCTTCTATGTGGCACATCTCATTACTAAGGATTTTGCATCCAGGAAGAAAGAGGTAATTGTCTCCCTCTACTCTTCCCTCATTAGGCCAATCATGGAGTACAATGCCCCATTTGGCATGTACCTCACTAGACACCTGCAACAACTGGAGAAGCCGCAAAAGTACCTCACAAAGAGGATTCTAGGCCTTAAACAATTGTCCTATATGGACAGACTAAAAAAACTCCAATTATTCTCTGTCTCATATCACCTACTTAGATGCGATCTCTGCTTGACTTACAAAGCTATGTCTGACCCAGCTCTGTTAGAAATGCGACATCTAAAGAAATCCCAATCCCTTCACACTACATGCTCCAGAGACCTCAACCTCATTCCCACAATCAACAGAACACGCTGGAGGGACAGGTTCATAACCCAGAGACTGCCAATGCTATGGAATAGACTTCCCACTTATGTCAAACAGAGCACCTCACTGGACCTCTTCAAGAGAAATCTTGATTCGTGGATAGGGAATAGAAAATTCACCGCGGGGATCACTCCAGTGGCTCTACTTGACAGAGGCACTGGGAACTAAGGTTGGGTGGCATGATGCCAGGGTAATCCTATGGGCTAGGCTTGTAAAGGCTCCAGGGCCATTAGCCTAGTACACACCTATGAACCTATAAACCTATGAACAAAACTCTACATGCATTTAGAATAATTAGAAATATTAAAAATTGAATGTGTACAATTAAAAATTGATGTACTTTTATAAAACAAACAAAAAAATCTCCAACAAATTAAATATGGAGCACAAAGAAATTGTCTGTTAAGACATGAGGGATAATCTGATATATATTTTTTTACTATTAGATTAGGAATGTTTACCATTCCATGTGTGATTAACGAATTATTGAAATTTTGGATAATATTGTTGAATATAATTGTTTTCATGTTATATTTTTATTTTTCCTTTATGGCCTGAACCGAATTTTAATATAAGTGTTTTTAAAGAGAATTCCAATCTGATCAAGATTTAAAGAAATTAAAATAATTCACCTCACCTAAAATGTTATGAAAGAGGTTGGAGTATTAACATATGTATTAGAAAAATTTAATTCTAGCAAAACATATGGAGTTGACATTACTTTCTTTAAATGCTAATAGACTGAATAATCCAAAGAAAAGAGGAACTGTATTAAAATATTTAAAACTAAATAAAGTGCAAGTGATTTTCCTCCAAGAGACTCATTTTAAAATAAATGACAAGCATTTATGGAACCAAAACAAGTATTTAATGTGATCTCGTTCCTCATATGAAATGAAAACCAGAGGAATAATGATACTATGGAAAAAATATTATTAATCCTCAAATGATATATAACAATGAAGACAAAGAAGGACTCATAACAACTGTTATAATAAAATTCAATAACAGAATTTAGACTCTAGTAAACTTATACTGGTTTCCGGGCATAGGAACAGTGACAGTTAAAAAACATTTCATAGGTTCATAGGTTTACAGGTATGTACTAGGCTATTCGCCCTAGGGCTTATATAAGCCTAACCAAAAGGTACCCTGGCTTTCGCCACCCAAGAAAATTATTTTCCTGTGCTCCTGTCGAGCAGAGCCACAGAAGTGATTCCTGGGGTGAATCTCCTGTCTCCCATCCAATCATCAAGATTTTTCTTAAGAGTGCGAATGAGGAGCTTTGTTTGATATAGATAGGTAGCTTGTTCCAGAGTATGGGAAGTCTCTGGGACAGGAATCTATCCTTCCAGCATGTTCTATTAATTGTGGTGACAAGGTTTAGGTCCCTAGAGCGTGTAGCTCGAAGGGATTGGGATTTCTTTAAGTGGAGCATGTCCAACAACTCTGGGTTTGACATAGCTTTGTATGTTAGGCAGAGAGAGGAATTTTTTGAAACAGTCTGCGTAGGTCATCTGTTTGAAGCTAGTAATCCTCTTTGTGAGGTGTTTCTGTGGCCTTTCCAGAAGTTGTAGATGTCTTGTGAAGTACATACCAAAAGGGGCATTGTACTCTATAATGGGTCTAATGAGTGACAAGTAGAGGGGAACAATGACCTTTTTTTTTTCCTGGATAAGAAACATTTTGTGATGAGATGTGCCATGTTGAAGGATTTCCTGACTACTGTGGCGATGTGATTATCAAAGGAGAGACTACTGTCCACCTGTGTCCCAAAGTCTCTTATCACACTTTCAGTGTTAAGTAGACCACCACCTATGTGGTAGTTCATGGGTACAGAGTTTTTTACCAAAAGGGATGACAATGCTCTTTTTGGCATTGAGCTTGAGGCCATGTCTTTGACACCAGGCATCTGTCTCAGTGAGGCCCTTTTGTAGGATGTCCACATCGTTAGGAGTTTTGATTATGGCTCCTAGTTTGCAGTCATCTGTGAACTTCACAAACCAAAGACCTTCTGTGTTGCCCTGAACTTCAGAGAAGTAGATACCAAGCAGGAGAGGACCCAGGACTGAACCCTGTGGTACTCCACCTGTCACTGGTCTGAAGTTGGATTTAGAGTCTGCTACTTTCACATTGTGGGTTCTGTCAGTGAGCCAGTTGGCTACCCATCTTGTGACATAGGGATTTATACCAAGTTTAGTGAGTTTATCTATAATTCCAGAGTGGGGGATGGTGTCAAAAGCCTTGGCAAGATCTAGAAAGGCTATGTGAACCACCTTACCCTCATCTATGGATTTGGTGACAACTTCAAAGAAGTCTATCAGGTTTAGGAGACATGATCTGCCTTTTACAAACCTGAACTGGGTGGAGATTGCCAATGTCATTGTTTATAAGTTCCATGATGATACGTTCCTTAGCCTTGCAGACCAGGCTCATCAGGCTAATGGGGCGGTAGTTCCTGGGGTTCGTGGTGGCGCCCCCTTTGTGGAGTGGGATAACCATTGCTGTGTGCCATTCAGTGGGCACAAAGCCTGAGGTGAGGCTATGATTGATTATGATGCTTAGGTGGGGTGCCAGTTCATTCTGTAGTTTATGTAGAACGCAGCCTGAGATGTTGTCAGGTCCCATGGATGCTGTGTTCTTGGCTTTGGAGAGTGCATTTTTTACCTGTGCAGCCATAATTACAGGAACTTTGCATTCTTCTGGTATAGAGATGGGTCCTATAGGGGATGAGAGGGGGGTAAAGTTAGCACTGAACCTATCTGCCAGGATGTTGGCAATATCAGTTGGTTCTGTATATTTAGTGCCATTGTGCTGTAACTCAGAGCAGATCTGAGTGTTGCCATTGAGATTCTTGAGATAGCTATAGAATGCTTTGTGGCTGTCTTTAGAATCAGTGGTGATTTTCTTTTTTGTAACTAGCTTTGAAGGATTTTATGAGGGATCTCAGCTTCTTACTAAGGCTGACCAGGGAGTTCCTCCAATCATGGGATTTTACTCTTTTTTGCAACAGTTTCTTTCTTCTGTTGTAGAGTTTGTTCATGGCAGGGGACCACCAGATTGGCTTCCTTTTTTTTGAAGGATAGCATCTTGGTTCTGTTAGGGATTCCACAATCCATGCACTTGTGTAAGTGCTTATAAAGTGCATCTGTGTAGGATTCAGCAGTCGTACCTCTATTGTCCATCAGCATGGGTGTTGTGACGTTTGACACTTCTGTCTTAAGAAGCGTGAAGTTGGCTTTGGAGAAATCTTTTATGGTGTTTTCCCAAAGGTGGGGTGGGGGCGGGATGTGGATGTCTAGGGTGATTAGCTTGTGGCCAAATCTGACCAACAAGGAATTGACCTCTGGTGTGGAACACCGACTGCACATGTTGGTAATGACCAGGTCTAGGATATTGCTGCCCCTGCTGGGGATGTGGATAAGTTGATCCAAGGCATTTGAATTTATGAATTCCAGAAAATGTTGAGCACAAGAGTTGGTACATTTAGATCTTATCAGCAAAATGTATATGGGTAGTTTGATAATAGGTGGAGATTTTAATTGTATTCTAGATAACTCTGAGTCTACCAATAAGGGAAACATTAATCTTATTCCTTTAGTAAATCAGCTCATAAAGTGGAATGAAAATCATAATATAGTAGACACATTTAAATTTAAAGATAATAACTCACTTTTATTTTCCCTTCAGGATCACAGATTTGACACTCAAACAAGAATTGATAAAATATATATATCTCAAGAACCGAGCACAAAAATGAATAAATTTTCAATAATTCCATGTCCCCTATTGGATCATAGAGCACTTATTCTTAAAATTCAAGTTAGCTTCAAGAAACTAGCACATATGACAAGGATACCAGCTTATATCACAAAATTAAAAGAATTTAAACCTTGGTTGCTTACAAAGCTGCAATATTTTTTAGATACTAACTATACTTATGCGTTTAACATAGTTATGGTATGGGACACTTTAAAAGCCTACATACATGGTAAAATTCTTACATAATTTAACAATAAATTAAAAGAATGGGAATCGGAACTACATAGTATACAAAATCAATTCTTAAAGATAAATAATAATACTCCAATAAATAAAAATATTAATAAAAAGAAAATTGGAGAAGTAAATAAAAAATATAATGAAATTTTAAACCATAAAACTACTTTGGCATTAGAAAAATTAAAACTAAATTCATATTCTGTATCTCCTAGAAATATGCACAATCTAGCAATGAGAGCTAAAATGCAATCTAGAGCAAACAACATTACTAACATCATTCATGAAGGGAAAAAAAACCCCAAAAGTATCAGATATAAGTGATATTTTAGATGATTTCAAATATCATTATACTGAACACTATAGAAATTATAAAAATCAAGCAACTAATTTGTGTCTGTAATTAAACATCAATACAAACAAAAAATACCAGAGAAGTTAAAATTAGAAATCCAAAAACAAATTCCACATAAGGAAGTTATGGAAAAAATTAAAGAAAGTAAAAATAATAAACCTCCAGGGATTGATCTTATTATAATTAAAATATGCAAACTCTGTCCATCATCCATAACCTCAGTTTTACATAAAGCCTTACTTAAAGTCCAAACACAAAATATAACACCACCTTCTTGAAGATATACATTAATCACTCCTATAATAAAAGAAAACAAAGATCCAACACAATGTAGTTCTTATAGACCAATATCTCTACTGAATAATGATTATAAAATCTTTATGGCTATTTTAGTTAGCAGAATCAAAAAATATATGATACAATTCATAAATGAAGATCAAACAGGAGGGGGAGTATCAATATTCGTCAAAGATACCCACACCTCCAGGTTGGTGGCACAGCACGAAGCATCAGAGACTATCCATGTGCGACTAACAGTGGGTAAAACTGCCTTCCAGTTTATAGCCTGCTACAGACCACCCTCCAAACCCAGGAACCCCACTCGGCCTTCCTGAGAACACTGGAAAATATGAAGGTCTCTCCAAACACCATTGTATTGGGTGACTTCAACTACCCAAACATAGACTGGGAGCATTACTCTAGCTCCAACACCCTAGCCCAAAGGTTCCTAGAATTTATAAACTCAAATGCTATGGAAAAACTTGTTATCACTCCCACAAGAGGAGAAAACATACTGGACCTGATCATCACCATCATGGGGACTCTATGCTCCAGACCAGAAGTGTATCCCTCACTGGTAAGATCAGACCATAAACTAATCTCACTGGATATTCACATCCCGACCCCACCCCCTGCCCAGAAAACCACAGTGAAAAACTTCTCTAAAGCAAATTTCACACTCCTCAAAACCAAGGTGGAATCCTTCAAAGCCCCTGGGCCTGTGGAAAATACGGCCCAGACCGCAGAATCCTTTATAAACGCATTCTATGAACACCTTCAGGAATGCATGGATCATGCAATCCCAAATAAAACCAAGACCCAATCCTCCAAAGGCAGACGTCCTGTCTGGTGGACCCCAGCCATAAACAAACTATACAATAGAAGGAGGAAGCTACTACATGATAGAGCAAAATCCCAAAAAGGGAAGGCATCTCTGATCAGTATTAGCAAAAAACTACAGGCACTCATAAAATCGTCTAAGGCCAGCTTTGAGAGAAAGATTGCACAGGACACTAAGGATAATCACAAGGCTTTCTTTAGTTATGCTAGGAACCTGGGTGGGAATTCCCAGATATGCTCAGAATTAGTCCAAAATGAGAAAAAATACACCGAACCCACAGACATTGCCAACATCCTAGCTGACAGGTTCAGCGCAAACTTGTCCCCCCCTCCCCACCAAAAGGGCAATTATTTATCCCAACAGAGTGCTGCCCCCCTGACATCTCAGATGCTCAGGTAAGAGCCGCCCTCTCCAAAGCAAAAAACACAGCATCAATGAGACCAGATGGTGTCCCAGGCTGCGTCCTACATGAACTCCAAGAAGAGCTAAACCCAAACATAAAACTACTGTTCAATCTCAGCCTTACTACAGGATATGTACCCAAAGAGTGGCATACAGCAACAGTGGTCCCTCTCCACAAAGGTGGTGCCTCAGTGGATCCTGGAAACTATCACCCCATAAGCCTGACTAGCTTGGTCTGCAAAGCTATGGAAAGGATCATCATGGACCTCATAAATAAAGATATTGGAGACCTACATACACTGTATCCTACCCAGTTCGGCTTTGTTAAGGGCAGATCCTGCCTCTTAAACCTGGTCGATTTCTTTGAAACAGTCACCAAGGCCATTGATGAGGGGAAGGTGGTCCACACAGCCTACCTGGACCTCGCAAAAGCCTTCAATACAATACCCCACTCGGGCATTAAGATAAGCTCACCAGCTTAAATATAACCCCTATGTCACTAGATGGGTTGCAAACTGGCTCAAGGACAGAACCCACATGGTTAGAATTGCTGGAGCCATGTCAGACTCCAAACCAGTTACAAGTGGCATCCCACAAGGCTCAGTCCTGGGACTTCTCTTGTTTGGTATATATTTTTTGGAGGTACAGGCCAACACAGAAGGACTGTGGCTGACCAAGTTCACAGATGACTGCAAACTGGGCGCCATAATCGACTCTCCAGCTGACACAAACATCCTCCAAAAGTTCCTCATAGAAACAGACAACTGGTGCCAGAGCCATGGCCTCAAGCTAAATGCCAAAAAGTGTATAGTCATCCCCTTTGGCAAAAACAAAGTGCCCACAAATTACCACATAGGTGGTAATCCATTAAGTACAGAAGAAGTAATTAGGGACCTGGGGACCCAAGTTGATAGCAATCTCTCATTTGACAACCACGTGGACAAAGTGGTTAGAAAAACATTTTATATAGCCCACCTAATCATGAAGGGATTCACATCTAGATCAGGGGAGGTCATCATGCCTCTTTACTCATCCCTCATCAGGCCTATAATTGAGTACAATGCCCCTTTTGGGATGTACCTTACCAGACACCTGCAGCAACTGGAAAGACCCCAAAAGTACCTCACCAAGAGGATCAAAGGGCTCAAACAGATGCCATATGCTGCCTGGTTAAAGAAACTCCAGCTCTACTAAGTGGCATACCGCCTGCTCAGAGGCGATCTGTGCCTGACATATAAAGCCATGTCCAACCCGGAATTAATGGACATGCTGCACCTCAGAAAATCCAAATCCCATCAAGCTACGCACTCGAGAGAATTGAACCTCAGCACTGAAATAAATAGGACATGCTGGAGGGCCAGATTCATAACCCAGAGGCTCCCTTCACTCTGGAATAAATCCCAGTCCAGGTTAGGCAGAGTCCCTCATTGACTCTCTTCAAGAGGAATCTTGATGAGTGGATGGGAGATTGTAGGTTTACCCCGGGTATCACTTCTGTGTCACTGTTAGACAAAGGCACAGTATACTAACCTCGAAAAAGGGCATAGCAAAATTAATTTAAAATGGGTGGCGAAAGCCAAACACACTCTGGCTAGGCTTATAAATGTCCTAGGGCAGATAGCCTAGTATGAACCTATGAACCTATGAAGCTATGAACAGGTTTCATATGTAATAGGCACATCTATGATAATATACAAAGAATATTAACTGTTACTGACTTTCTAAATAGAGATAAGCAAGAGGCCGTACTAATTGCATTGGATATAGAGAAAGCTTTTGATTCTTTAAAATGGGATTACTTACTTAAAATATTAGAACTCTATGATTTTCCTCATCTTTTTGTTTCATTGATAAAGAATATTTATGGAAATAATTTAGCATATGTAAAATTAAGTCCTTTTACTTCTAAGTCCATAGTATTTACAAAAGGTACAAAACAAGGTTGTCCAATGTTTCTGTTGTTATTTGCATTAGCTATCGAAATTTTTGAAAATTCAATATGCACCAGTCCCAAAATAGAAGGTATAAATGTATATTGACAATACATTTCCAAAATTATATTATTTGCGGTTGACATGCTACTCACTTTGATCACATCAAAAAAATCTTTAAAAGAGCTGGATACATAGGTTGAATTTTTTTATTTTTATTTCAGGATTACATTTTAATAAACAAAATCAATTTTTTTGATACTGAATAGAAAAAGTGATTTTTTGATAGATGACAATCAAATAATTGGCAAACAAGTCACCACATTAAAATATTTAGGTATAATCTTAGATATAAACACAGAGGAAACCCTAATTACAAATTATAATAATATCATAAACACAATAAAGACTAATGTAGCAAAGTGGAACAGAATGTATTTAACTTTTGAAGATACGTTACAACTAATAAAGATGATATTACTTCCAAAAATTTTATATATAGCACACGCTATTCCTGTGATATCAGATAAACACTTTTTGAAAGAAAGAAACACATTACTATTAAAATTTACTTGGTATTCCAACAAAAACAGAATAGCTCTCACACATCATATCAGACCCTGGGAACAAGAAGGGGTTAACTTTCTGGATATAGAAACTTACATTAAGGCCACTATCTTTAGAATCATTATAAATTGGATAAATCCAAATTATTCTTCCAATTGGAAAACACTGAATACTATCATACATATAAATGAAAATAGTATATTAAAAAATCTAATGCTAGATGATCACATTAATAAACCATGGTATAGTTTTTGTGTTAGTTTCCGATATAATCTAACAAAACCCACTAAATTAAAAATCATAAATCACATGTTCAATTCATTTAAAAAATTATAAATTCTAACACAGACATGAAACTTTGGCTAGACTTGTTACATCTATTTAGCATTACAAACAACTTTCACAATAAGATACATAGAATGACCTTCATTGCTTGGGAAGCAAAAAAAAAAAAATACTTGTTAGCAACAATGTATCAATAATCAAAAAGTTGTAGATGGTACACATATAATAAAACATTTGATCTGTCCTCATCAGACTTATACTTCAAAGTGTATTACTGTACACTCAGGATATATGCAGAATAATCAATAATTTTTCTTTTAAAGAAAGACCTAAAATTATAAAATATCTGTATGAAACAATTTATAATAATCAAAATTGAGTAAACATAACTTTGAAATTATATAAAATTTTAATAAATTATAAAGTTAAAACTAATCAGAAGTTTTGGAACTTTATTACTAAAGGATATTCGATAAATTTATATATGCAAAACAAAGCTAAAATGTTATATTCTATTAAATTAACATCTAACATGCAATTCTGGAGAATCTTTACATGGAAATTTCTGCATAGATCATTTTATACACTTAATAAATTAGCCAAATTTAATTATTTTAAGGCTGTCACCTGCTGGAGATGTTTAGAAATGTGTAAAGCAGATTGGATACATGTATTTTATGATTGTATAAAAGTAAAACAATTCTGGGAAGATATTAGTAACTTCCTACAAGCTATATTTTCAGATTCATTTGAGTTATCCAAATCTTTAATATTATTGAATGTCAATGAGAATTTGGATTTGAATAATAACAACTTATATCTACATTGGAATATACTAGCAATTGCTAGAAAATGTATCTCTAGGAAATGGAAATCTAATATTGAACCATATTTTGAGGAATTTTTAGCACTACTAAAGGAAACTGCATTAATGGAAACCAAAGTAAAGGAACTAAGGATTATTCCCAAGAAATGGAGCAACAATCCATGGAAGAAAATATTTTCTCTTATTGAAACATTAAATTTGAACTCAGACTCTTCATAATTGTAAAAAAGAAGATTGAAAAACACTCTTTCTTTTTATATGATATCAGCTTGATTAGTTTGGAAAATTCTGTTTTAATTCTCAGGCCAATGAAAATATTGTTCACAGTTATTTTCTTTTAATTACTAGTCATTATGTATTAAGTTATATGATATATCTTAATGAAAAATCAATAAAAACGTATATTAAAAGAAAATAAAACAGGCTGGTAGTTAGCACTTGCCGTAAGTGCTAAACTTTTCATTGTTACTGAGTTGAGTGTCATTATCCAGTAAGGCAAAGGAGTTGCATTAACAATATTTTAAATCTATAATTACTATTTTTCTCATTGCATGCACTGAAGCAGTAGTCAAATACAGTGCAAAGAAAAATGCTTTGAAGTACTGCAGAGTGCATTAATGGAGCTGTCTTTATTCAGCAATCAGGGAACAAGTAAAAAACAGCAAAAAATAATGATATAAAACGATAATTAAAATAATGTATTTAACAATGGAATAAGTATAAAATATTAATGTAATTCACTCCAAAAAATAAAATGGCATGTTTTGAATCAGCAAGCATTTTCTGAACTGCAATAAATATTACAATGACAAGATGGAAATTAGTGACTAAATGCACCCCTAAGGATGTACCAGAAATATAAAAATAGTATAAATGCAAGTCAAAAATATTAAGCAACATTTTTGACACTGTGCAGCATAAGCAACAATGGTTTCAGAATAGGGTGATACAAAAGAATGTTTCAGTAAAATATACTGCTACTGTAACAAAGTAATGTAACAAAACATATATCTAAAGTTTTTTTTTAACAACAGTAACTGAAGCTGTACTAGTTCACCAGTTTAATCTGAAATCACAAAATGAAAAACCTTGATGGAAATTAAAAGTATAATGTGGCTTTACAAAATGGCATGTATGTGTGGGATGGGCTGTAACACTTCACATTTATTTCTCACATAACCATTCAGCAACAATATAGTACCACATCACAGCTATTTATTCTTTGCACTATAACCATTAAAAAATATCAGATGCCAAGCAAAATAAGTGAAAAGGGTTTCTTTTGCTACACTGTAGCACAGGTAAAGGAGAGTTGCAGTTGTCATGATCAGGATTACTAAACAAAACTAAACCTTAAAGGGAAAATCCAATGGAAATCAGAAAGGAACACAAAACTGAAGAGTAGTTCATCTTTGGAATCCAAAAAAAAGATTAGAACTGTGCATTTACAGGATATTTAAAAGTAAAATGACACTCTGGTGGGAATGAAAGTGATGTGTTAAAGTGGGTGCAGCTTCTGTCAGCTAGAACATGGCCCAAATTTTAAACACTGGGATTGTCCCTTTAAACAGCATCCAGCTGCCACCCAGAGAGATTGCGCAATGGTAACAGAAAGCCATTGTCAGTAACACCCACAGTCAACTTACTGGTGCCTCCCAGGGGTGTCTCCTGCTGGCAGCCTGGGAAGATATGATCATCAGAATGCACTGCCTTGCTACAGATGACTTGCATCTGTCACACCTGGCCTACAGGTCTCTGGCAAATGCCTATGCCTCACCCACAGTGCCCTGTTAGTGAGTGTCATGGGATTCATAACACCAACATAACACAGTCCACAGAAAGCAAAGAAAGGCCATGCTGGTAACAGCTAGGAGCAAACCTGGTTGCCTCAAGGAGCCAGAAATCTGGACAAAGCCATGAATAATTGGGTGATGAAGGTCCAAAGAGAAGGATACCTGTGTAATACTGCTCTAATAATGTTATAAATTTGATGGAATGATTTGTATTAGCATGGAATATCCGATGGGTACGAAGTCTGAAACTGCAATGGTTACTGTCAGTAATATCTGACTTCAACCCTGAGTGACTTGAAAAACACATTCGCTTGAAAACCACACTTGTTTGGGTAACCAACAAGATATATGAGTCATGGGTGTGGACAATCTGTGATACTCTGTACAGTTGACAAGCAGGGCCAGGAGTTTAAACATGGGAATGCACTCACTGCAGGAAGGCCTCACCCTGGAAGATGGTGACATGTCTGCACCAACAGAACCCTGGGCCACAGCTATGGGGAGTAACACACCCCTCCCTGATCACTCATCCTATGCAACATCCTGACCCCAACATGTGGCCATCCAAGCAAAATGAGGTGGGCCATACATATATGTGTGACAAACACACACCTCCAGGCTGGTCAAACAGTCTGACACATACAAGACCCTCCAAGTGCAGTCAACCATTGAAGCGAACACAATGCAACATACTGGTAGCTATAGGCAAGCATATCTGCCCAGGACACATACCCCCGCATCTCCTATCCCCTACAAATCTATCTGGAGTCTGCCTGTCACCCTGATCCAGTCTGACTTATATTACCCAACTGTGGACTAGAAATCAGACCAGGTCAGAACATAAATGCACAGAGATTCCTCCATTGTAATATATCACCAAGGTGCTCGACGATTTCCACAGCACCAGCAGTCAATTGCTTGTAGGCACACCCCTCAACAGGCTGGATTGTGCAAGAATGTGAAGCATATGGCCCATAAACCTGGTGTGTGCATCATCCATCCTGTATTCCTCTGGAAAATCACTGTAATGATCTGAGGAGGTATGTCACGAGGTATTAAAACAATACATGACAGTGTCAAACAGCATATATGACAGATGTCTGCTAAAACAAGCCCTGTAACCCTAGCAGCCCATACATTACTGAGAGAAATTGTCACAATCACTGTATGGGCCATTGTCCCCATATTTTGATAGGCTATCTCCAAATATCCTGCACAAACAATTTGAGAGGTATGGCTGTAGCACAAAACAAACTGGACTGAAGTACAACAATCCCTAGAATGGGTGTCCCACGTGTACTATAGAAAGACACACTGGGCATGCTCATACACTTAGAGAAATGTCAATAAAATCTAGGAATGAACAGGCCTTCCCTACAAAGTGCACTTCCCATTGCCCCACCTTAGCAGTCCTGAAGATGTCTGTCGCCATAGAAGTCACTTTTGTTAAGTCTAACCCCATAAGCTCTGTGGCACATGCGATAACTGCATAACACTATAGTACAAATAACTAGTTAGGTAGGACTTATAATCCCAGTCCTGGCAAATGTAAAAGTGTCTGTGTGTGTGTGTGTGTGTGTGTGTGTGTGTGTGTGTGTGTGTGTGTGTGTGTGTGTGTGTGTGTGTGTGTGTGTGTGTTCTCAACTAAAAGCTTTTGGGTACATTCAAACCCAGTACACTTCCCCTTTCCCTAGTACAAATAACTAGTTAGGTAGGAGTTCTAATCTCAGTCCTGGCAAATGTAAAAGTGTGTGTGTGTGTGTGTGTGTGTGTGTGTGTGTGTGTGTGTGTGTGTGTGTGTGTGTGTGTGTGTGTGTGTGTGTGTGTGTGTGTGTGTGTATGTGTGTGTGTGTGTTTGTGTGTGTGTTTACAAGTTAAAGCTTTTGGGTACATTCAAACCCAGTACACTTCCCTTTTCCCTACTTTAGTAGTCCTGCAGATATCAGTCATCTTAGAAGTGCCTTCCGTCAGGCCTCAGCCCAATAAGCTCTGTGGCACATGTGATAACTGCATAGCACTATAGTACAAATAACTAGTTAGGTAGGAGTTTTCTATTGTCAGTTCTGACAAATGTAAAAGTGTGTGTATGTGTGTTCACAACTGAAAGCTTTTGGGTCCATTCAAACCCAGTACACTTCCAATTTCCCTACTTTAGCAGTCCTGCAGATAGCAGTCATCTTAGAAGTGCCTTCCATCAAGCCTCAGCCCCATAAGCTTTGTGGTATGTGTGATAACAGTATAACACTATAGTGCATATAACTAATTAGGTAGGAGTTCTATTTTCAATCCTGGCAAATGTAAAAGTGTATGTGTGTAACAGTTGTGTGTGCAACAGTGAGGGAGTTGTGTGTTTGTTTATAGGTGAAACAGTTTTATGCCATTCCCATCCACAACACTGCACACTGCCCCACCTTACCAGTCCAGATGATGTCAGTCCCATATCAGCAACTGTGGCCACCTGTCACCCCTGTAAGCTCAGTAGTGCATGTGATAAATGCTTAACACTATAGTACAAATGATTAGTTTGGCAGTGGTTCTTCACTTGTATCTGGAAAATGTGTGTGTGGGTTTGTATGTTTGTAAGCAGAGGCATTATGATATGTTTCCCACCCACTGCTCTACTTTATCAGTCCTGCTGATGTCCCTCCCCATATCAGAACCTTTGGCCAACTCTCAGTCCAGTACGCTTTGTAGCATGTGTGATAACTATGTAACACTATGGTACAAATAACTAGTTAGGTAGGGGTTCTACTCTCATATCTGGCAAGTGTGTGTATGTACATGGTGTTCCTTTGTAGGACAAAGTATTTTGACAGGTTTAACACCCACTGCACTACTTTATCAGTCTTGCTGATTTCATTCCCTTTATAGGTTCACAAGTGTGTAGTAGGATAATGGCCCAGGAGCCTTTACAAGCATAGCACATAGAAGGGACCTGCCATTGTGCCATCTGATGTTATTTACCAGTGCCTGTATCAAGTATAGCCACTACAGTGATCCTTGGGTTGAACTGTCTATTACCCTTCCACTCATCAAGATTTCTCTGGAACAGGGTCAGCTAGGTGCTCTGCATAGCATATATGGGAAGTGTATTCCAGGGCATGTGCAGTCTCTTGGTGAGGGACCTGTTTCACCAGCATGTTGTGGTCATTGTGGTACTGAGGTAGAGGTCTCTGCAGTGTGTGATGTGGATGGATTTATATGCAGCATTTCTAAAACAGCTGGGTCAGACATGGCTTTGCATGTCCAGCACAGATAGCTGCTAATTAGGTGATATGACACAGGGAATAGCTTGGGTCTTCTGATTCTGTCTGTGTAGGATGTGTGTTTAATGCCTTGGAACCCCTTTGTGAGGTGCTGCTGTGGCCTCTCCAGTTGTAGCAGGTGTCTAGTGAGGTATATGGCAAATGGGCCATAATACCTGAGGAGTGGTGTAATGAGGGAATAATAGACTGAGATCATTATCTCTGTTTTCCTGGGTGTAAAACCCTTGGTAATGCAATGTGCCATATAGAAGGCTTCCTGACCATAGTGGCAATGTGGTGCTTGAAGGAGAAGTTGTTGTCAACCTGTATCCTCAGATCTCCTATAATGCCTACAGTGTTCATTGGGCTCCCATTGATGTGGTACTTACTGGGAACTGAGTGTTTTACCAAAGGGGATGATGATGCATTTTGTGGTGTTAAGCTTTTGGCTATGGTTTCCACACCACTCAATGGTCTCAGTGAGGCCTTTCTGTAGGGTGTCTGCATCACTTGTGAAGTTCATGATAGCTGCCAGCTTGCAGTCCTCTGTGAACTTGGTCAGCCAGATTTCCTCTGTGTTGGGCTGGACTCCTGAAAAGTAGATGCTGGACAGGACACTATCAGTATTGATCCCTGTGGGACTCCACTCGTGACTGCTTGCTAGTCTGTCTTGGAGTTTGTCACTGTCACACTGTGTGTTCTGTGAACCAATTTGCAAAATATCCACTGATATAGGGATTGAAGCCTAGTTTGCTGGGTTTATCAATAATTCCTGTCTGAGGAATAGTATCAGAATTCTTGAATAGATTGAAGTAGGCTGTATGCAGTGCCTTACTGCCATACACAACCCTCATGACTCACTCAGAGACGTTAACCAGGTTGAGCAGGCATGATCTGCCATTCACAAAGCCAAACTGTGTGGGGTCCAGAGTTAGGAGATCACCCATATCTTGGTTAATCAGGTCACTAATGATGTGGTCCATACCCATACATAGTATACTTGTCAGTATAAGGGCCCAATAATCACAGGTACCATGCTGAAAGGGATTATTGATAGAATACAGTTTTATGTGTTTGATCTGCTTATGACAGGGCTAATCTCTGAACAACTGTTTGAATATTTCAAAGTAGATCATCCAGTAGTACCCATTGTTTATGGCCTTCTGAAGATACATAAGAATTTACACCATCCACCCATGCATCCTATAATGTCCAGCAGGGGCTGGGCAACAGAGCCACTTCCTATCTTTGTTGAAAAAAATCTCCGGATTATGCTAGACAGTTGTCATACTGTGCTTAGAGATACTAAAGGTTTTTTTGCAAGAGCTGAATAATCAGTTACATGTTTTATCTGGTCATTGCTTTTTTGTCACACTTGATGTAGCCTCTCTATTCACTGTTATCCCCAGTAGTTGGGGGATTGAGAATATTAGAGAAATATTATGTGCCAATGGATTTATTACTAGCAAAGTTTAACTCATTTGTACTCTCTTAGAGATTATTCTTGAGAATAATGTTTTTATTTTCAATGACTCCCATTATATAAAGAAGGTTAGCTTGGCTATTGGCACTGCTTGTGCCAATAGCTACGCCAGCCTGACACTTGTGAATTGGGAGACTAAGTTCGTTCTCTCCAGTAATAGATTTTGTAGTTTGACAAAATGGTTCAAACGCTTTAACGATATTTTTTTGCTATGGCAAGATACAGAAGAGGAGTTAGTACATTTTTTAGAGTACCTCAATGGATTGAATGACTTTTTGAGATTTATGTATACATATTCATCAGAAGAGATTGATTTTTTAGATGTGAAAGTGAGTAAAAATGCCCTGTCATCTGTTTCCACTACTATATATAAAGGACGTTAGGAGAAATAACATACTCCACAACAACAGTATGCATCCCAATCACACAAAATGTAATGTTTTAAAAGGGCAAATTTATCACATGATGCGTCTCCATAGTGATGATATACAGCTAACTCTTGCACTAATCAAACTGAAAGAGGAATTTATTGAGAGGGGATATAAGCCCACTGCCATTGACTCTCAGATTAGTGCAGCTTGGGTGGAGAGAAATAGAAGATGTAGAACTTATTTTGAGAATGTTCCCCCAAATGCCCAAACAAATGTTGGTAGAGCTGTTGATTCTCCATCTAATATTATCACCAGTAGTACTGTATGGGTTAGGATGGCACTAACTTTTGCTAGCAATGTGTACATGGTATGTGATGTTATTAAGAACAATTGGGATATTTTCTTGACTGATCCTGGACTCAAACATGTTATAAGTTGCCAACCCAGCTTTACTTTCAGGAATAACAAATCTCTTAAGAACCAGTTATGTTAAAATCCAAGGGTATACAGAATGCTGTACAATCTGATAGAATGGGTACGTACCCATGCAGTAGATATATGGCTTGTGTGTGTATATATGGGGGAGACACTTTTGTACATCCCTAATTAGGCTTTGAGATTAGCACCACTTTATATGCTGATTGCCATACCAAGCACATTGTATATTTTTGTTTCTGTACTATCTGTTTTTCATTCTATATAGGCAAAACAATTACAGTCTTCAAGGAGAGAATTTTAGAACACCTAAGAGACATTAGGAATGCTAAGGAAACAAGTGTGATGGCCATGCATGTTGCGAAAGAAGGCTCTGCACATAAGTTTAAATTCTTTGTTCTAGAAGTCATACACGATAGTATTAGAGGTGGTGACATCAATCATAAAACAGAATCAGTGGAACAGAAGTGGATTATACGTTATCAAGCTGACAAACCACCAGGTCTCAATAGTAAGGTGTCTCTGAAGCCCTTTTTAAAAACTAGAGCACTGAAACATTGACCAAGTAGTACCAGGCTTATGTCCTTGGCTTCTTATATATATATATATCTTTGCTATGGTTTTTATTTTATATGTCCACAAGATTGACCAGATTTATATACATATTTTTAGACAGGTTTTATTATATGTATATATATATATATATATATATATATATATATATATATATATATATATATATATATATATATATTTAAATGTTGATACATTTTAGAATTTATATTTATGTTTATGTGATAGACCAGACTCAGTTTTAATTATGTACTTAGCAATTTTTGAGCTGCAATGTATGTTTTATAGTGTTGCTGATATACACACTGATGTTAGTTTCTTCACTGCTTAGACAAGGCAATGAATGTGTTAAATTGGTTCAGTGATTAGTGTACCTCATTGGCTGCTAGAATGTTTAAAGATGTGACTTGAGTTTTAATATTTTGGTCTGAGGAAGCGGATGTAATCCGTGAAATTGCTTACCTTGATGTGTTGCTATTAAAGAGTGCTGTGTTGGAACCAGTTTGCCTTTTTCTTCACTAAGGGCCCAATAATCCCCAGGGTCTGTAGATGCTACCCCTTTATGGAGAGGGATGACTGTAGCAGTGTGCCATTTTGGAGGGACAAAGCCTGAGGTGAGGCTGTGACTGACCAGAGCACACAGATGTGGTGCCACGACTCTTTGTATGTCATGTAGAACATCGCCACAGATATGTTGGGGTCCCATGGAAGCTGTATTCTTGCCTGTGGACAATGCAGGTCTAACTTGGCTGGCCTGCAGTGATGCTGGGTGCTTGGCATTCATCTGCCATTGTGATTGTCTCCTTTGGGGGGTAAGAGGGATAAAACTGGCACTGAATGTGTTGGCAAGACTGCGGCCAATATCTGTTGTCTCAGGATAGGAATTAGCATTGTGCAGTAACTCACATCACTTGTGGTTATTGCTTTGGAGGTTGTTCACATAAATATCAAAGGCTTTTGTGATTGTTGTAAGTGTCTGCTGTAATTCTTCCTTCATAGCTGCCTGTAGGTGATTCCATGAGTGATCCCAAGTTGTGTTTGAGGCTAATAAGGGGATTAATCAATCTTGGGACACCACCTTCCTCTGCAACAGTGTCCACCTTCTGTTGTACACTTTAATAGTGGCAGAGGACCATCACATTGGCTTCCAGTGTTTGGAGGACAGTGTCTGGGTTCTGTTGGCTATAGCTTGTGCCATGTATCCATGTACAGGTTTGTGCAGTGCATATGTGTAATTTGACAGTCATGCAGCTATTTCTCATTGACATGGGTGCAGTGAAGTCAACCACCCCTGTTTTTATGACTGCAAAGTCAGCTTTGGAGAGGTTTTACAAGGTGGTGACCTTTGAGGAGGGTATAGGTGATATGTTGATCTCCATGTTGATTACATCATGTTTGGATCTGACCACATAGGGTTGACAACTGTGGTCGAGCAACAGTCCCATATGTAAGTAATCAACACAGGTGAAGGTTGTTGCATCTTCTCCTGGGGGTGACTATGAGCCGGTCCAGGGCATTGGAATTGATGAACTCCAGGAAGTGTTGGGTCAGTGTACAGTTGACTGACTACTTTCCCCAGGTGATAGAGGGGTAGTTGAAGTATCCTACTATGTCAGTGTTGGGTTGGACCTTCACAGATGCCAGGGTGTTGAGGAATGTGCAGTGATAGTCTAGGGACATAGATGGGAACCGATAGCAGGCTATGGTGTGGATTGCATTATTACCCAATGCAGTTGTACTAGAAGTACCTCCAATGCATTATGCTGGGATACTAGTCTGGAGGTGTGCATATCCAATTTGAATATGGAGACAACACCACCTGTGGAGGAGAGGTACATGTTTGGGGGCTGACAGCTGTGTAATGTATCATAGCCTGCTGTCTGATGCTGTGAACCACCCCTCCATCACAGCACAAATGTCAATGTCCTCCACTCTGAGGAGTGCTTTGAGTGACTGCATGTAGACAGTTAGATGTCTACTGTTGAGCAGCATGACTCTCAGATGGCATACATATCTAGCTGTTACAGTGGTAAGATGATTTGGAAAACTGCCTAATAAGCCACTATAGGGGTGGCAAGGCACATACCCTGTACCTGGAAACCCAGGGCTGACAGATTTAGGACATCTTTGGCAAGGCATTGAGCTCTGTCAATCATGTTATCCCAAGCAGAGAGATACTGAATCACCTGAGAATGGCATACAACATGTAAGCCAATGTTGCAGTCATTTATCTGTTGATAGTACTGCAGCATTATTCTGGGTGATGGCAGTATACTGCTCAGGGCTACTGTCACACCTGCCTGGACCACATAATCTGAGAGATCAACCATGTATCTTGTCTTGTAGTCCAGGGAGGTGTGTCTCAGCTCATTCACACCCACATGGATGATGACAGAGTGATACTTGTAGTTGCTGTGGAGTGACCTGACTGGGTGTGTCATGTGTTGGATGCTGGCATGTGATAGACAGTTGGCTGGTACCTCCTCCATAATCATATTAGTGAGTGGGACATCTGTGTCTCACAGTACTGAGTTACCCATGACCACTTTATTGTGCCAGGTGGTTAGTCTTAGGAGCTTAGGTTGAGGGCACACAGCATGGCTAACATATGTGTCCTTTGGCATGTGCTATGTCATGGTGTCTGAGTGGGTGTTTATCTTGCTAGTCTGTGCTGTTTGTGTAAATGTCCATTGAGTGCCTCTGCGAAGGTAGGTATGTGGGTTTTCAGTGTATGTCAGGGCTGTCATAGTGGGTGTTGTGGTGAGCTATGTGTTCCACATGGTGTGGTGCAGGTGTTGATCTTATCCTCTTGACCAGCTTGTCCTGTCTTTGCTAGAGTGTGCATATTTCCACATTTGGTGATATGGGGCAACTCTCACTGGTCTGACTGTTTGGAGTTTAGAGGAGAGGTTGTCTGTGTACATGAGGCAGTTGCAACAGTGCCTCAGAATGTACAAGTGCACTAGGTAAAGGGATGAAAGCACAGAAAACCTCACTTCAATCATGCCAGAAGGGGTGGTCATAACTACTAAGTACTGGGGCTAATTTGTTGATGAATTAGTACTGCTGATGGCTCCCAGGAGTGATACACTTATTGATACAATAACCTGTTGAAGTGCAAAGCTATAATGCTATCTGAAGTGCAAGACAGAAAGAACTAGCAAGATGCAAGGGAGAAACTGAAGGCAAACCTCCTGCCACCTGTTATATCTTACCTCAGCTGTGCAGTTATCAGCACCTTTGGCCAAGTGCAAGTCCAGTAAGCTCTGTAGCACATGCAGTAAGTGTTTACTAATAACTGGATAGGCATGGGATCTAATCTCAATACTGGCTTGTGTGTGTGTGTGTGTGTGTGTGTGTGTGTGTGTGTGTGTGTGTGTGTGTGTGTGTGTGTGTGTGTGTGTGTATGTGTGTGTGTGTGTGTGTGTGTGTGTGTGTATCATATCTTGTGTGGCTGATACCATTTTGATGTGTGTACCATACATGTCAGGTGACCACCTCCTGATGCCATTACTTTATATAGTGTGCTAATGGCATCTACCTCACATGCACATGTGAAGCCATTGTACAGGCCATACCAGTGCTCTGTACAGATGTGTGTAGAACATCCAGATGTTTGGAACCTCTTAGTGCCCTGTCTGCCTTAACAATGCCCATGTATGTGATAGTGTTGCCACATATGGCAGCATCATCTATCTTACTTGACTAAAACAGCATACTAATACAACATCTGCCACCCTCACACTTATCCAGGCTTGTAGGTGCAATGCATGAGTCCAGATGTTTGGTTTTACAAATGAAGTTTTCATGCCATGCATCATATTAAAGGTTGGGAAAGGTGTGGACTGACATACTGTGGTCTCAATCAGTATATATCAGAAACAAATGGCATCTTAACAGGTGTGTGTATACATTGTATATCCACTGTATAGTAGCAATGTGTCACACATGTCCCTACCTTAGTCAGTGTTTCCAACACATTCTGCTGGTGTCTGTCCAGATATCTTGCCCTGGCAGGTTGTGTGTTATGCTACAGGAATGTTACAATCTCTTCAGACAGACCGCTGTGGTAACCACTGTGATGCAATACAATTAACCCCACCACAAATGAGCATGCACAAGAAGGAATATGGCTATTAGTCATACTTATGTGCATGGTAACTTGCATGCCCTCCACAAGTCTAAGGTATTGCCAATGCACAACCAAACAATTCCATACTCACCAGCTTCAGGCTGCCATTCCATATGCAGACCACAGCGACATATGTAGTTGTGGGAGAGAGGTATTGCCAGCAGACCCACATGTGCCCTTGGTAAAGGATGGATGCAGCATGTCTGCACATTTACAGTACAACACCCAACACTATACAATCTGCTGTCCTTCTCCATAGATTTGCACTGCTGTGCATTAGAAATCACCATCCATAACTGCAATCTGACCTAGCACATGCATGTAGATACTGTAGAGATACAAGTATGTCTCATACAGTAGTCTGTTAATCCTCACTGGGACCTTACCTGCATGCTCCATGTCCATTGTGTGGGTGCCACCCACCTCCAGCAAGTGGGGCTTTGTACTCTGGTGTTGTACTGTGATGCATGGCCCAAGCTTGGCAAGGAGTTCCTAATTCAGTGTCAGTGGGGGCTGCATGGCTGGGTCCCCACTTGTGGTTGTGTGGTCCCTGGCCACAACAGCAGCCCTTTGCCAGGCATGGCTTATGAGGTTGGTGGCATGATGCCGCACCTGCTCATATGTACATGCATGCAGGCTCAGCTAATTTACCCTGTGGACAGGGTTATCCTACTGGGTGGTCCTCTCCTGCAGATGTTGCTGGCTTTGGCCCAACAGTACTGTATTGTTCTGTATTATGGCTTCCATTATCAGGTTGCATTCCACTGGTGAAAAGGTTTCCTGCCAGTGATGTGACATTGCAACTGGTAGACACTAACAGGGAAACATATCACAGGACCCCATACATTTGGCAACGGTATGTACAGTACCTGCACATGTACCTTGACTATCAGTAGCCAACACTCACAACCACACCATACCCCTGTAATCTATCAGCGCAGTATCAGATTGCATTGCATGTCTAGTCCTGATGAGTCATATTGCCCGCAGTGAGGGCAGGTTGATTGCATAATCCATCACTCCTCATTCAGGTCTGTGTAAATGGATGACATTAGCCATCTTCCATGCAGATGATGTGTGGATGGTGCTGCAGCATGGTGTGACTACAGTGTGTAATGCAGCTGGGAGCACATGCCTGAGTTCATGTAGGATGTAGACAGGGATGATATGACATCCCATGGATACTCACATCTCTTGGCTTTCAGTAGGCAATATGTACCACCTCACTGGTGCTAAGGGGAGGGGTGTGGGTGCAGTAAACATCCACTTATCATAATGCTGAGCCAAGGGGTGATGTTTGCCCTAACCCTATCTACATCAGGTTGCCTGTAGCTATGTTGAGTGTGTATGTGATCTGATTGGCCACCATTACAGGTTGGGTTAGTTTGTTGCCTCTCAGATTGCAGATGTGGGAAGATGGCCTTGAGATTGTCCTTGGTGGATGTCTCCAATTTGTACTCAAAGTTGGCCTTACAGTAATCCACCTGTGACCTGATATGCTTGTTCAGACAATGGCTGATGTGATACCAGATTGGTTCCTGCCCCTACTCTGCCCTGTACAGCCACTATAGGGGCCAAGTCTGTGTTTTTTGTGATGCTGCTGTCCAGCAAGGGGGATTACTCTACTTTCATTGAGGCAGGTATGACAAGTAAGGTATTGTTGAGTCCATACAGCCATGTAGTGTTCAGTCTGTTGTTTGTAGTGAACATGGCCACAATATCATAACACAGTTGGAAACCTCTCCAGTTTAGTAATGATAATCCTGCTTATTGTACTAACCATGGCTGTACTAGGGCAATGCAACAACCAGTAGCTGTAGAAATGTCAATCTTTTGGGTGCACAGTAACTAAGATCACACACGTGTACAACATGTACAGACTTTGTAAGTGACATTTTGCATCCAATGTCTGTTTTCATGTGGTGGACATATACACCTACTCATACTGACATGTACAAAGGTAATACCTCACATACATGTCTGTTCTATGTCAGTATGGCACACTGTATTCATACTCTTGCTGCACAGTCATCCCTCACAACCTGTTTATAGCAGAACATCTGTAGGATGCAATGCATGCATGGGCGCAATGAGACAAAATCAGTGACAGTGTCTCAATATTGCTATAACATACTTGAGCCATTCAATAGCACAGTAGCCTTTGCACTGACATGCATCCCCTGGCAGATGTCCAACAGTCATATGGCAGGAAGAGAGGAGATGGCTAGGAGGGTGATATTGATGATAATAATTGTTAATATTGGCAGTATGACTGGTATAGGGACCAGGCTAGCTGATATGATGGCCAGAGGATGGTAGATATATTGTGTGTGTGTGCAAGAGACCACATGGAAGGGGATCATGGCTGGGTGTATGGTAGGCAGGTTACAATTGTGCTATCATGGTGTGGACTGGAGAAGGAAGGGGGTAGAGCTTCTGCTGAAGGAACAGTATGCCAAGAGTGTTTTCAGAGGATGACATAAGTGTCTGATAGAGTGATGTTTCTGAAGCTGCAAGCTGATGGTGTAATGGCGACTGTTGTTAATGCATATGCTATGCAAGTTGGTTGTGCGATGGATGTGAAATAGAAATGTGACATCAGTTGGATGATGTGATGATGACTGTACTCAAGGGTGACAGACTGGTCATTGCATCAGATGCCAATGAGCTTGTTGGTGAAGGGAACAGAGGGGATGGGGAACTGATGGGTATTTATGGTGTTAAAAGGAGTGGAGACAGTGAGATGGTAGTGGATGTTGCAAAAAGGATGGACATGACTGTGGTGAATACATACTATAACACAAAGGAGCAGCATAGGGTGACATGCATGAGTGGAGTAAGATGCATACAGGTGGGATATATCCAATGTAGGATGGCCAGTTTGAAGGGGATTGGAGACTGTAAAGTTGTGACAGGGGAAATTGTATTTAGGTGGCAGAGAATGTTAGTATGTAAGATTATGTTGGTGATAAAGAAGGAGAGGAGTGTGGGGGCAGCACCAAGGATGAAAAGTGTGAATTGGAAAATGGTGATTGTGAGGTGGAATTCAGGGAAGAGTTGAGACAGGCACTGGGTGACAGTGACAGTCTAACACATATCTAGTTAAGTACAGCAGAGCTGGTAAGGGAGACAGATAGAAGGGTGCTTGGGGTGACATGTGGATGGAGGAAGCAGTACAAGGTCACCTGTTGGTGGACTGAGGAAGTACAAGACAGTATACAGAGACAGAGGTCGGGGAAGAAGGAGTGGGATTGTCAGAGAGTTGAGGAAAGTAGGCAGGAGTATGAGGAGATTATGTGTATGGCAAAGAGAGAGGTGGCAAAGGCTGAGGATGGACATATGAAGAGTTCTATGACAGGTTGGACACTAAGGAGGGACAAAAGGAATTATACCAATTAGCTAGACAGATGCACTGAGCTAGGAAAGATGTGTAGCAGATAAGGGTGATAAAGGATAATGTGGTATATGCACTCACAAGTGAGGAGGGTGTGTTGAGGACATGGACAGTGTACTTTGAGAGGCTGATGAATGAAGAGAATGAGACAAAGAAGGTTGGATGATGTGGGTATGGTGAATCAGGAAGTGCAATGGCTTAACAAGGAGGATGTAACGTTAACTATGAAGAGGATGAATACTGGCAAGCCTGATGGTCCACATTACACACCTGTGGAAGCATGGGGTTGTTTAGGGGAAATGGCAATGGTGTGTTAGCCAGGCTGTTTTCTGATATCTTGAGAAGTGTGAGGTTGCATGAAGAGTGGTGAAAAAGTGCTTGGGTACGGTGTTAAGAATGAAGTTGATGTGCAGAACTGTGAGAATTACAGAGGGATAACATTGACCAGTCACAGCATGAAGTTATGGGTAAGAGTAGTGGAAGCTAGGTTAAGCAGGGAGGTGAGGAGTACTGGTGAGCAGTGTGGCTTCATGCGTGGAAAGGTCACTACCAATGTGATGTTTGCTCTGAGGCTGTTACTGGCAGAATACAGAGAAGGTCAGGAGTTGGTCTGTGTCTCTCTGGACTTACAGGAAGCATATGACAGGGTGCCCAGACAGGATTTGTGGTATTGTATGATGAAGTCATGAGTGGGAAATATATGTAAGAGTGGTACAGGATATGTACAAGGGTGGTGTGGCAGCACTGAGGTCTGCATTGGGATTGACGGATGTGTTTCAGGTGGAGGTGGGCTGACATCAGGGATCAGCTATGAGCCCTTTCTGATTTGCAATTGTGATGGACAGGTTGACAGACAAGATCTTACGGGGTCCCCGTCGACTATGTTGTTTGCAGATGACATTGTGATCTGTATTGAGAGTATGGAACAGCTTTTGGAGACCCTGGAGAGGTGGACATATGCTCTAGAGAGGAGAGGAATGAAGGTCAGCAGCACTAGGACATAATATCTGTGTGTGAATGAGAGGGAGGACAGCAGAATGTTGAGGATGAATGGAGTACAGTTTGCAAAGGTGGATGTGTTCAAATGACTGGGATCAACATTTCAGAGTAATGAGGACTATGGAGGACAGGTGAAGAAGAGAGTACAGATTGATGGAGAGGTTGGAGAAGAGTGTCAGGAGTGATTTGTGACAGAAGAGTACCATAAACATGATATGTAATGTCTACAAGAGGGTAGCGAGACCACCTATGTTATATTGGTTGAAGACAGTGGCGTTCACCGAAAGGCAGGAGTCAGAGCTGCACATGGCAGAGTTACAGATGTTATGATTTGCACTAGGTGTGATACAGGTGCATAGGTTTAGCAATGTGTATATGACAGGCTCAGGCCATGTTGGACAGATATGAGACATAGTTGGAGAGGCAGCATTACATCAGTTTGGACATGTGCTGAGAAGAGGTGCTGAGTATATTGGGAAAAAGATGGTAAGGATGTAGCTTCCAGGTAAGAGGTAGAGAGGAAGTCCTCAGATAAGGTTTCTGGATATGGTGAGGGAGGACATGAAGGTGGTTGATGTGAGAGAGCAAGATTCAGAGGACAGGCAGAAATGGTGACAGATGATCCACTGTGGCAATCCCGAATGGGAAAAGCCAGAGGACAATGAAGGGGGTTGTTGTAATGTCAGTCTTCACAGATTTGGCAAGGATTTGACTGACATAACACAGCTCTATGGGTATATGACTACAAATATGAGGCACACATATGGTCAGTGTGCAGAACACTGGACAGTTGATTGGTATGAGCTCAGTATATCACATGCAGTGCAACACACACATCTGCAGCAGTACTTTACTATGCAAATACCATGCTTAGGTTTCTCACATTTCTGGGACAAACAAGTATACCCTAGTTGTATTCACAAGTAAGATATGGATATGTACAACATCCCAGTAGCTGGCCTATTCACTACAGACAGAGCCACATGCTATGGCAATCAGTGCTGTTCAGTAGTACATCAGTATAGCAAGTCCTGTTGAGACATATGCTTTCAAACCCCTATTTTCCATTATTACAGACCACCTACTACACTCAGTTACATGCTTACTTGTTCAACATACCTACTTTTGTTCTGGAATTTTCACAGATATAACCTTATTTTTTTATTCTCACACTACCTCAGCTTTGCACTGATGGACTGTCTATGACAGAAATGGTTTGAATAGATGGCATCTTGTCTTTTGTAGGTAATGCTCATGACCATGAGATGGCTTGAGCACCAATTGGTGTTCCCCAGTTGTTGATTGCATGCAGAGTAGCTATGTAGTTTTTCCAATAGCCAATGTCATGGCAACACACTCCTATAATTGAGTAATCCATGTGGGCATTTCCCCTTTTTCTTATCTGTGAGGAAGACATCCTGGAGGTGTGTGAGTTAATATATCTTAGAACAAGACCTGTGAAGACAAGCCAACCAAATGGTGGAGAAGAGTCAAGACTTAGGGGCAGAATGTGAGTATTGCTGTTATATGTTTTGAATACTGCTTTTTTAACAGGGTTTGTCTGAACATGGTACTTCTGCATGGGTTTCAGTCTGACAAAATTCTGTTTCTGTATAGCTCTCAACTGTAGGGCTGTTCACATAATGGCCAGAGGTTTGCCTGTTATGTTTGGTCTGTTCTCCAGACAGGTGTTGTCCTTGGAAAATCATTAGCATACTCTGGTGATTGCACTTAGTAAATGCTAAGCTCCATTTGTGTTTCAGACTTTATATCCCTCAGAAAAGATATGTTACAACAACCCCAGTAATACCAGAAAGTTTCTCAGTATATAACAGCAATATTTCAAGTATGGCCATGTTTTGGGCCTCTGTCCCAAATTATGTCAGGCTTTGTACAGATGCCATACAGTAGGAAGTTGATAGGTAGGGTCTACCATTATTTTGTTCTGTCATTCCTGCTGAAGGGAGAGGGTGGGCAACATGTGGGACTCTGTACGATCAAGAGGTTGGTATATGAAGAATGCTCTTAGACGCTCTTGTGACATATTTTATGTGGGGGAGAGTAACGTGTTTTGACACTAGGCTGTTAGAACATGTAAGACATATTACTGATGAGAAAGAAGACAGTTCTGTAGCTGTACATTTTAATAATTCTCAACATGAGTGTATTAGTCATGGAAGAACATTTGTTATGTACAGAATCAGTATGAATCCTTAAATGTGATACCTTATCCCCTAGGGGGGTTAAATGAGTAGTGTAATTGGTGGCTGTGCATATTAATGTAATTAAGTGCAGTGGATTACAAAAAAAAAGTCTGTTTCTCAGTTTGATCAAACAGTCATAAAAGAACAATTGTTATTTACAGGCTCAGTGCATGTTTTTAAACATGATACTTTATCCCCTAGGGGGTTGAATGAGGAGTGTAATTGGAGGCTGTGAATTTAAATGTACTTAAGTGTTAATTGCTTCTTCTAATTAAGGCAAGTATTTCTTGTAATGTGTTACTCCTTGAAGGCTTTGGCGAAGACATCAGAGTAAAATGAACTTGTGTGTATTACTGGCTGTTTGTATTTTTGTTTACTATCTTCACTCATTGTAGATGTTTTGCTAAGAGGTCATTGTATATGTCTGGCCATTGTGTATGACCTAGCATGATTTCGTATCAGCTTACTGTTCACTTATTATTTGGACTGGGGTGGTGCAGATGTGAGTGTCATGGGTCCTTTTGTATCCAGCTGTGCATGCTGCCCCACTTATGGGTGGTCTATCAGCAGCATATGTTTGTATGGGCATTTAGAGATATGTAAATATATATATATATATATATATATATATATATATATATATATATATATATATATATATATATATATATATATATATTTATATATATATATATACACACATATATATATATATATATATATATATATATATATATATATATATATATATATAGATATACATGTCAGTATTTCTTGGTAATATATCTATATAGTGTTATACACACACACATATATATATATATATATATATATATATATATATATATATGTATCACCGCACATACCTATCTGTCTCTCTCTATATATGTACATATGTTTTTCATGTATATATTTGTAGATAACAATCATTCCTGATTGCACAGTGTGTCTTTCCTATTGTAAATTGACTGTACTGCATGATATGTTGTAACAAAAATCCTAGCATCTCACAGTTAAGATGGCCTAGTGATAAATTGCTGTGACTATGCTGTCTAACATCCTGGGCTCAAAACTGAGCATGTCTTATTATTTTGTTGCTGGACAGAAGAAGGGCTGCTGGATACAGAGTGATTAAGGCATCTTTAAGCAGTTGTAAGTGGGTTTGCGCAGGTTTATTTAATCACCTGTACATATGCTTTTATGTGCTCTCATTACAGTAGCAAGGGGTGTAACTATACTGTTCAGGACACTTGGGTATACATGGGTAGTATCACATGTTTCTTTTTATTATTATTTTATACATGGGTAGTATCACGTTATATGTACTCACACTTGCATGTTATACCAGCTACAGTACAGTGGCTGATGAATATGATTCCACGCATATTGTATTATGAAATTAGTACTTTTGACACTGCTTTTGCATGTAAGATTAGATTGCCTATTGTAGTACTCCAACCATGCACCTCTGCATGCAGAGCAGGGACTCTGAGTGCTACACTATCTTGTTCTTGGTGTTTCAGCTGTATGCTTTTATGTATCTCCTATTGGATATTAATATGATATTATTATATTAACTGTAGATTAACTGTAGAGTACTATGTTTTCCGGCCATGTCATGGAGTACTGCTGTCATGTAGTAATGGCATACATTTCAGTTTCTGATATCTATCCTTCAGGACATTCATCCCAATGTATAACAAGTTTGCTGTCCACTTTCTGTCTGTCCTCTGTGCAACTGTGCAGATGTCAGGTATTTCTAAGGCCATAAAACTATGTAGGTGTCCACATAGTTGTGTGCTGTGGGCCTGAACACTGCTGCTAGCTCCAACAAATGGGACGTCCTTCATGTGGGCCTTGGCCCTTTTACTTGCATGTATGAGGGACATTACAGAGGTGGTGGGCTACAGATTCACAGACAGTAGGTGGGAAAACAGGACAGGACATTTGGAGACAGCACAACAACATGGGGGATATATCTTCAGAATTGTGAACAGATTCTATGCCATCATCAGTACTGTTATACACACGGTGGGTTGATAGGTTGACGGGATTTGTGTGGACATGCATTTAGTGAGTGACTTCACATCTGACAGTGATATGTCTCTGACATAGCTCTCCACTGGCATGCTGATCACAGACTAGCACATGTTTGCCTGTTATGTTTTGTCTGTTCCCCTGACAGTTGTTGTCCTTCGAAAATCAGCCAGGTACTCTGGGAAATGCAGTCAGTAAATACTGAAATCCATTGGTATTACTGACTTCATATTCCTCATAAAGGATATGTTACAACAAACCCAGTAACATTAGCAACTGTCTAAATTCTAACAGCAATATGTCCAATCTACACCTGTGTTTGTGCCTCTGTCCCCAAATGATATCAGGCTTTGTCCAGATGTCATGCATTATGAGTGTCAGAAGTATTTAGTATCATTATGTCTTGCCTTCATTCCCATACCATCCAAGTGATGTAGTAGACCCACAAACATGTTACAGGGAAGAGGCCATAGATATCAGTCCTGAACCTGTACATTCTGAGGTGAACTGTACGTGTGAGAGGACTGTGTATGTCTGGCCATTGCTGACAGACTGTCAGGACTGTGTACACATGATACATATACATGTTATTTGGGCTGTGTATGGAGGGGGGTCTATATTATATCATATAACTTTTAAAAGTTTGAATCACTAAAGATCGAACTTTAGCGATCAAACTTTTTCAGCCCCCCCACATAGGGAGTGCAGGGGGGCTTGCCCCCCTGCTTACACCTTTTTTTTTTCATCTTCTTTTGACTTTTACAGGGTTTTTTTATACATTTGAACTTTTAAAAGTTTGATCACTACAGTTCGATCTTTAGTGATTCGAACTTTTAAAAGTTTGATGATATAATATAGACCCTGGAGGGGGTTAGATGTAAGTGTTATGGCTCCTTTCTTATCTGACTGCGCATGCTGCTCCAGTGTCTACAGGCTGTATGCCTTTGTGGGGGCAGACTGAGACATGTCTTGTACCACAGTCAGGATTCAGACTACACTGAGAATTGGGCCACTATATGTAGAGGTAGTGTGTGACTGGAAAACTATTATGTATTTATCCACACAGTCGGCATACTCTACTGTTCACCTGACCTACCAGTATGTGACTGTGACTGTGGTGGAATTGGTTGTGGGTATGCACTTTCACACTGGTGTCTGATGTTTGGTGCTTTAACATCCCTGTAGTGCCTGACATCCCAAAGGGGGATGACAACACATTCTTTGACATTGAGCTTAAGGCCATGGCTCAGACATCAGTTATTGGTCTCAGTGAGGCCTTTCTGTAGGATGTCAACATCACTTGGGTAGTTAATAGCTCCCAACTTGCAATCATCTTGCAATCATTGTCAGCCAGACTCCCTTCATGTTGGCATGGATGTCAGAGAAGTTGATACCAAACAGGAGAGGACCCAGGACCAAACCCTGTGGATCTCCAATCATGACTGGTCGGCAGTCTGACTTGGGGTAAGCTACTTTTACACTGTGGGTTCTATCTGTGAAACAGTTTGCAACCCACCTACTGTTATAGGGATTGATGCATAGCTTAGTGAGTTTATTCATGATTCCTTTGTGGGGAATGTTATCAAAGGGCTTGGCCAGATTGAGGTAGGCTGTATGAACCACATTGTCTTCATCCACAGCTCTGGTGAAAAACTTAATAAAGTTGACCAGGTTGACTGAACAGGCATGCTCTACCCTTCACAAAAGCAAACTGTGTGGGATCCTGAGTCTGGGGATTCCCATATCCCTGCTTCTTTGGTCCATAATGATGTGTTCCATAGCTTTGCATGACAGCCTTGTCAGGCTGATGGGGCGATACTTCCCAGGGTCTGCAGCCACTCCTCCTTTGTGGAGAGGGATAACTGTAGCAGTGCACCAGTGAGTAGGGACAGGGCCTGAGGTGAGGCTGTGATTGAACAGGGCACACAGGTGAGGTGCCAGTTCACTCTGTAGTTCATGCAGAAGACAGCCAGGTGTATTGCCAGGTCCATTAGAAGCTGCATTCTTGGCCTTGGACAGTGGTGTTTCAACCCAAGTAGCAGTACTACTGGGTGCCTGCCAGTGTACTGGTATTGTTATTGGTCCTTTGGGAGTGGGGAGAGGGGTACAGTTGCCACTGAATCTGTGTGCCAGTATATTGGCAATATCTGTTGGCTCAGTATAGGAGGTACCATTGTGCAGTAACTCAGAGCTCATGTTGGTATTACCTTGGGGATTCTTTACATAGCTATATGAGGCCTTGTGGTTGTCTTTACTGTGTGCTGCAATTCTGTATTCACAGCAAGCTTTAGAGTATTTGATGAGGAATCTCATCTTTTTGTTGAGGCTGTTAAGGGTGTTTTTCCACTCTTTGGACTTCACTTTATTCCATATCAGTTTCCTCCTTCTGTTGTAGAGTTTCTCTGGGCAGGGGGCCACCAGACTGTCTTTCTTTATGTGGAGTGAGCGTCTTGTTTTTATTGGGTATGGCAGAATCCATGCATTTGTGTACGTGTTTGTGCTTCATTGGTGTGTGATTTGGAGGTCATGCAAACAGTCTCCATTTGCATGGTGCCTTGAAGTTAGCCACCTCTGTTTTTTGGAGGCCAGAGTTAGCTTTGGAATGTTTTTTCATGGTGGTTACCTTTGCAGGGGAGGTGGGAGGGATGTGGTATCTAAGGAGATGAACACAAGAACTCTGCACGAATGGCAAGTGCAAAGGTCCAAACCAAACAGCCAAACCAAACAAACAGATCAGCACTGGTAGAGAGAAGGAAATTAGACTTTAATCAAAAGTCAAAACACAGCCCACAGAGTGGTTTCAGCCCTAAGCCTTTGTCAATGCAAATTCAGACTGTGAAACAAAACCCTTATTTATAGGGTAACATAATCAAACATAACCAATCACCATAGCTTTATTATATTCATTTAAGCCAGGCGGAAACAAACCCCCTAGTCTGACAATCCATGCTTTTTCTTTTCTGTTTAAAATACTATGCCAGCCAGTTTTACAACTTCTGCTACCCCAAACCCTATCAATAATAATGAAATGCAATTGGGCAGAAGAGTGTTTTAAGAAATGCTTACATAATGCATTGTTACAATTTTTATTTCTGATGTTACTAAAATGTTTGGACGTCCGAAATTTGATGGGTCTGGAGGTTTGTCCTACATAAAAAGCTGAACAAGTGCATAACACTAACTAAATAACCCAATCTGTGCTGCAATTACCAAACATATTAATATTAAATAAATGCGGTGTATTTTTAGATGTAAACTCTTTTGTCTGATCATATATTGGCAAAAAGAATAGTGTCCACAAGGGAAACAGCCAACCAATTTAATACCCTCAAGTGTGACCTGTATAGAATCTGGAATTTGTATATTACGCTTATAGTGGTTGAAATACCCACTCATAGATATCTAAGTTGATGACAGTGTGGTCAGATCTAACCATGACAGAGTTGACTATTGATGCACAGCAACGGTCACCCATGTTAGTACTGACTAGGTAAATGATGTTGCTACCAGTAGTGGGTGTAGACATGAGCTGGTCCAGGCCATTGGAATGAATGGATTCCAGGCAACACTGGGCAAGTGCACTGATACATGCATAGCTGTCACAGTTAATGGGGGGGGGGTAGTTGAAGTCAAGCAGCATGAGAGTGTTAGTTTGGACAGTAATGTTCCACAGGGTGCTTAGGAATGTCGGGTTTGACTTTTGGGACATGGTTGGGGATCTATAGAAGGCTACGACATGAATTGCTGTCTTACCATATGTTAGCTACACCTGCAGTAGCTGTGATACATTATGTTGGGCTACCAGTCTGGTCGTGTGCACATCCTTTGTGAATAAGGAGTGCTTCAAGTAAGTGCCTTTCAAGATTTAGACATCTAGTGTTGAGCAGCATGACCCTCAGATTGCATTTGTTTGTAGCTGTTACATATTTAGGTATATTTATGTATTTATA
This sequence comes from Protopterus annectens, assembly GCF_019279795.1. Lineage (NCBI taxonomy): Eukaryota > Metazoa > Chordata > Ceratodontiformes > Protopteridae > Protopterus > Protopterus annectens. The sequence goes on along the minus strand of NC_056743.1, from coordinate 1,869,805,770 downwards.
TATATTTATATATATATATATATATATATATATATATATATATATATATATGTATTTATATACTTTTCTATATATATGTGTATGTATATATCTATATATTTTACATGTATATCTCTATAGAGATATTCTGGGTCTAGATTTGTCCACATATATGCATCACCATACATAAATACATGTATATATAGGAGACCTGACTGATTCTACAGAATATTTTCCCTACTGTTGAATGACTTTACTGAGATATGTTTGGAAAAGCATCAACATTTTGTGGAGCTCACATGGCGTAGTGGTGCATTGCTATGACCGTGGTGTATAGGGCCCTGCGTTCAAAACCTGGCAGGTTTAATAATTTTCCAACAAATCCACAAGAAGAAGCACCACTGGTCACAGCTACTGAATTCCAGATGTTTATTGTCAACCAAATAGCAGTCTTCACAAACAAGTTAAGCACTTTCATCCAAACACTATTAGTACTTCCTCAGAACAACATGATACTATACCCCAACCCTTAAATACCTACAGTCTGCTTACTTAACAATCTTAATTACACCTTAATTGATTAATAATATCATACTTATACAACTTCCAAAATATTAAAATATTACAGTGTTGCACAACTTAAATACATCCCAAACCCAATAAAAGCATTGGGGACCTACCCTAAAATATATTTTAATTTTAATAAAGCAGAAATACTCACATTGCCATTTATACCTGGGAAATTGGTTGCATCCAGACGCGATTGCCACTTTAATTCACAAATGTCCAGATGCACATCTAAAACCCTACCTTGCACATCTTTAACCAATTGCTGTAACACAAACAAAATCTAAAAACATGTACCTGATATTTAGAAATATGCCTAGCTAATGCATTAGTGGCTTTCCCATTTTGATGTCCAATAAATGCTTGTTGACCCTTTCTTTAAAATGCCTACTAGTCTTTCCAAGTGCTCACATTTAGCCATATAGACCACATTATGACTTAAACAATTAACATGCCTTTGTATTTCCACATTAGACCCATTAATGTATATATATATATATATATATATATATATATATATATATATATATATATATATATATATATATTTATATGGGATCACTACTAAATCCTGAATACTTACAATTCTGAAGACCGGAATCCAGAGACTAGATACCTAAAAGATGAGAAGACCGGAAACCAGAAGCGTGAATTTCAAAATACCAAACACTACAGTAAACATACACCACACACATACACATACATACACCTTCACCCAAAAAACAAACACACAAACCTACACTACATAAAAGCAGGGGGGCAAGCCACCCTGCACCCCCCATGTGGGGGGGGCTGAGCCCCCCCCCCACTTAAATATTCTAACTCCAATTTGCACTATACAGACAAGCACACAAAAACACCACCACACACCTACATTTCATGCACACACATCAGATTCACAACACAGACTTATGCACACACTAAAGCCCCTAACCAACACAACCAAACATAGATATTTACCTAACCTCCTGACATCTCTGTACTTCGCGATTTTGAAATTCACGCTTCTGGTCTTCCGGTCTTCTCGTCTTTCGGGTATCTGGTCTCGGGATTCCGATCTTAGTGGTAGATTGCTGTGGCAATGGTGTGCAGGGTCCTGCGTTCAAGACTTGTAAGGGCTGATTATTTTGTTGCTGTGCAGAACAAGGGCTGTTGGATACAGAGTGATTAAGGCACTTTTAAGCAGTTGTAAGTGAGTTTCGGCTGTGGTAAGCAATGGTAACTTACGGTTAACTATGCTTACACACAATTAGCCCTAAAAGTGCTTAATCTGAGTTAGCTTTGCTTAGCACCATGCACACATGCTTATTCCTGCTTATTACTCCTTACACATGCTTACCCCCATGCTAATTTCTTTAAAAGAAAAGAAAAAAGGGGTGATAGGAAAGTGGTGAAAAGGGGGCATGAAGAGGGAAAAACAATATGAAAGGGAAGGTCCATAGCTGTCCATTTCTGATACAGGAACAGCTGTGCATATATACAGAATTTGTAGGTAAATTTGGACAATCAAACCCTGAGAGATGTGTGAGGACAACAATAATGTGTTGTGAAGCCAGTTAGACCAGATTACATGTGCCCAGTGGACACATGTGAAATGGACAGCTATGTATGGGGCAACATTTTTTTTTTGTGAGAATAGATTGCCCTTTTTTTATTAAGGTGAGAGTGGGATGTTGGGGAATGATAGTAGGTATATTTGAGGATGTAGGTTGGGTAGGAAGACAGACAAGACAGCAGGTAGGGGCGATATATGACACAGGTGGGGGTAAACACCTTGGACAGGAGGGATGGTTGGGAATCAGACACCCGCAAGCCCCCAAATGGATACAGTGGGACTGAGGTTCCCACCTATGGGCAGTCTCCACTGCACCTTAACGGCCCCAAAGGTGGCTGTGCTGGGGGCTGAGCCGGAGGGGCAGGCTGACCCTCTAGATGCACCATGCAGCCCTCAAGCTGCATAGCAGATCACTGAACTCTATTGAAGCTTGCTACACACCAATCCCCAGACCTGGCTTCGGGTAACAGTATCCTGTCCAGTCCCATGCCCAGGGGGGGCGAGCCCCATCCCCTGAGGTGGTTCCACCATCGAGGAGGTCCCAGAGTGGGTCCCAGATATACTGGGGAATGGTGCCATGGTCAATTGAGGCAGGACAGGTGGATCCACTGGGATTGGCCTTCCAAGACGTGTTATGATGTTGCAGTTTTACAACATATGTTGGTTAGTCATGGAAAAACACACTGCAGGATTAGTTATAACAGCATGCATAGGTATTCCCATTAACCCAAAACAACAGATTTGGAACAGTTGTATAGCAAACAGAACATATGTATAGATGGAACCACAGTGGGCATTATAACAACATGCAGGTTATATTGATAGAAACAGGCCACCAGTGATAGTATTTGAACAGGGAACATTAATAGAAAAAATTTCAATATTTGTAAAACAATAGGACACATGTCCTAACAGTAGGTTTGGTGAAAAACATACCCATTGATTTATGTGTTTAGATTATCGGTGCAGATAAGGTGGGAGAAAGAGAGAGTTGTCAGTTAAAAACTGTATATGCTTGACGTACTCACAGATTTAATGATCACTTTAATGTTACTCTACAGGTATTACCTCACTTACAACAAGCTATGGGCTTGGGTTGGGCAGTGGTATGTTTGTACACACTGTATAATTACAGCCTTCTTATAGCTACTTTATACCTTTTTTACCTGGCAGACCTGTGGACGAAGTTTCTGTTAACACTACCTGACTGTTTCTACCCATATTCACATAGTCAGGGTTACATATGTGCACTGATACTGTGTGTGTGTGTGTGTGTGTGTGTGTGTGTGTGTGTGTGTGTGTGTGTGTGTGTGTGTGTGTGTGAGTGTGTGTGTGTGTGCATGTGTTACTGTCATACTCTGCCTTGATTTCTATTGGTCACCCTGGCTGTTTGCAGCAGTGATCACTAGCTGTGACAGCATGACACTTGCGGAATATTTCTTGAGGGGAGACTATTTGGTGTATGTACTTCTCTTGCTGTCATTTGCAGCCTTGGGGCTGGACAGTGGGTGTTGGACACAGTATAACTACAGCCGCCTTATAGTTACTTTATACCTTTTCTTACCTGGCAGACCTGTGGAGGGAATTTCTGTTAACACTCCCTGACTGTTTCTACACATATTCATAGAATCCTGGGTGAAATTATGCATACAGCTTATTATCACTCCCTGGATTCGAACCATGGATGTTTGTGCACAAAATACAACAAGTTTGTGTTTCACCAGAATGAGCTATTAAGAAACTGCTGTCTCTTGTTTGACTGTTTTCTGTCTAATACTCTCTTGGTTGTACAATCTGAAGTTGTGTAATTTTGACATTCATGCATAGCACTATATCTTGTATAGCACAGTATAAAAAACATTGGTTAACACAACATTACTATTCAGATATCAGATATTGGTGCATGCAGCATTTCAGTTGGTTAATTCCTGTTTTATAACTTCACAATCTTTGTCATATGAGCCTTGATTGTTTAATGCTCTCAGAGCTATAGTTGCTATACCTAAACTGTACACATTTCGATTCATACACTACCAAAGGAACACAATCAGTCTGGGGTTTTGACTTTTATTGATGGTTACTTACACTTTTATTGATATATGACCTGTATGTCACTATTGCTCTCCTACTGGCTTGTTTATTCAGTACAAACAATATCCATTTTTAAATACTGCAAGGTGACATTCTACTAATTTTTATTTATTTGCCTGAATACTACAAGCTAGATTGTTACTCACCAGCCTCATGACACAGCCTTAGCAGCCTACTGGCATGGGCTTCAATGTTCACAGCCCTCTCATCTGCAGCTGTACAGGAAATAAGAAAAGACATTTATGCATATCTATCTATCACATACACAGGCTGGACTTTGAAATACACTTATTGTGACTGTTACTTACACACAGCTGGAGCATTCCCCGCCCAGGCATCTTGGACCCACTGGTCCAAGAGCTCCCTCTTCCTCTGCTTCAAGTCACCATAATGGTGCTGGACCTGCTCAACAGTCGAAGGGATACCAGTGGCAATGGTGAGATCACAGGCGAGATGGTCCCAGGCCTCTGCTTTGTATTGGGAGCCCTGGTACTGGTCCTGCAGCAGTCTCATGTCATGGTTTTCTACAAGGAGTCCAACCATGGCCCTGGACTCCTGAGTGCCCAAGCGCTTAGCCCGAAAGCGCACACCTTCACCAACACCAACCATAGTGCCTACAGTGGGGAGCTATAACTGTTTATGAGCTGTATTCCTGCCTGCAAGGTTTAAATATGGCTAATTTCCCACCCTTTGCCATGATTGGTCTATTTTGAATATGCTGAGATGAGCTAAGTGACGGGCAAACCCAGTTAGCTGAGATAAGCATTGCTTTCAGAGGTAGATACTAAGCACTGTTCACCAGTGTGAAAATCCACTTAGCTATGCTAGCTATTGGTAACTATAACAGTTTAAGCACTGTTTACTCCAGGCAAGCATAGTTGAACATAATTATGCTATGTTCAGCTTTCATCTTATGGACTATCAGGATTGTGGGATCATTTCCTTCTTAATGCCATCTTCTGATATATGTTTCCCTTCCATGACATCCCCCTATGTGCTTTCGTTACATTACATTCTTTTGTGGCTATACTATAAGGGACACTTTTGTTTATATGTGGGTTTCACATCTGTACAACACTGACACCTCACATTTGGTCCTGCTGCACTAACCTGGTCAACAAATTTATCTTATTCACTACCTATGTATAAAAAGAGATAATTTTAGTCCTGTTTCACATATGAAAATGAATGAACTGTATTCGGGATCAAACCATGAATGTCTGCATTTAAGGAAAGCTCTAACCACAACACTAGTCCACTTCGGCTCTTTTGGCTGCATATTTCCATTTAGCTCCTTTAGATGGTTACACTCTGCTATGCATAGCTGGGCAGCATGCACAACCGCTCAGCTATACTTAAACTTTATTGGGATCAGAAAAAAAAAAGTTGAAATGGTGCTCTATTTTTATTTTCCTTTAGGGTTTGTACATTGCTTTCTGCCTCTTAGGGCAGGACAACTGGACAAAGCGTGACATGATGGTGGGACAAATAGGGGCAGATTTTACATATTGCTCTTGCCAACTTAGAAAGCTGATAGAATAACAGGCTTTGCATTGGCATGACTTTTCTGAGACGTATAATGTCTGAGACTCAAATGTCTGTCATTATTTTCCACCTATGGTCTTTAATAATTTTACACTGATTTGCCAGCAAACCATTTTTTATGAAGAGTGGATCACCTATATGAGGCTAGAATCTGGCATTCTGCGAGAATCTGTATGGTTGAAGGTATGTATGTGCATTTGCACACATGTCCTGCTTCTGCAGGGTGCAGTAGTGCCATACTGCACTTTAGCAATACAGTGGGTGTGTAACAGATGTTGTGACACACCCGCTATATTGATTCCCTCTTTGCCAGTTTCATTTCAGTGTCCACAGACACTGAAATGATTTATTTTGTATTTCAGTGTCTGTGGACACAGATATACTGGCATAATATTAGAGCTACGCTGTAATATTATGTCAGTATGACTTAGAAAGTGCCATATGGCACTTTCTGAGCACAGGGGCTATGTTTAGTGTCTGTGCACTGCACAGACATGCTCCCTGCACTCGTTCTTGTTTCATGGCCATCTAGTGTAGACAGCAGTGTGCCCTCATGAATATGCAGGGTGTGCTGCTATCCTAGACACCCACGGAATGCTCCATGCAAGAATAACACTATTCTTGCACGGAGCTTGATGAAGCCTGGGGAATGTCATTCCAACACCGTTTGTAAAAAGTATTGATATACTGGATTTAAACCCTGCAACCCTGTTTTAAAACTCATTGCACTTACACCTTGGACCACAGAGACAGGCAGTTGACAAGTGATGTTTCTTCACTCAGTACTATCCACAGTGCTGAGCACATGTGCCAAACTACTTTGTAATACTGCAGGTTGGCCAAATGATTTTTTTTTTTAACTTTTTTCCTTTGACTCTGAACCATGTTTGCACTCTGTCAATTAGCGTGCAAATGCAGATGGCAATATAAAAAATAAATGAATACATAAAAACATTTGAAAACAAATGAATGGAAATATATATCAATGAAAGGTTATATCTAGCAATGAACAAAAGTAGTAGGGTATTACAATGACACATTTGCTCTTTTCACACCTCCTTGCCATATCAAAACTTTAATAGTTGTGACACATTATCAGGACTACAGTCAATGTCAACTAGTGGCAAAGGGGACACACAGCAGCTGACATGACAACACTTTTGACACAGCAGACACAATAGTGAAATCATTTCAAATGAAATTAGTGTGTCTGTCAGGATTATTACTCTGGTAGCATTTTTAGATACTTCATGTCACAGTAATGCTTTTCTGTTATCACAATGTATATTGTTTCATATTTTCCTCATGCATATCACATGTTGGTATTACTCCTAGGAATAGTTGAGTTTCCAACAGCAACAATTTTTATAACAAAATATCTGTCACTATTCATTGTGACTCCCCTCAGGAAAAATATTGGTAAACTGGACTTGAATCATGCCTCATCTGTTCTCTTCTTTAAGTTCACTGCACTTATATCTTATACCACAGATAAAATTAGGTCACAGGTGGAATTTCTATACTCAGTACTATCCAGAATGCTAAAGGTCATGCACTGGTACCAAGCTTGTTTCCCAGTACTGAAAGTTAATTAAATTATTTTTTTGACTTTTTTTCTTATGCTGAGAAATGTGTTTGAACTTTGCCAAGCAGTGCAGAAATGGATAAAGCCAAACAAAAAAAGTCAACAAAGAACTTAGGTTCATAGGTTCATAGGTAGGTACTAGGCTATTGGCCCTAGCGCCCATATATACCTAGCCAAAATGGTACCCTGTCTTTCGCCACCCAAGAAAATTATTTTCCTGTTTATTTTCGAGCAGAGCCACATATGTGATCCCCGGGGTGAATTTCCTATTTCCCATCTAATCATCAAGATTTTTCTTGAAGAGTGCTAAAGAGGAGCTTTGTTTGATATAGATAGATAGTTTGTTCCAGATTATGGTAAGTTTCTGAGACAGGAATCTATCCCTCCAGAATGTTCTGTTTATTGTGGTGACAAGGTTTAGGTCCCTAGAGCGTGTAGCTCGAAGGGATTGGGATTAATTTAAGTGGAGCATGTCCAACAGCTCTGGGTTTGACATAGCTTTGTATGTTAGGCAGCGAGCACCTCCGAGTAGGCGATATGCGATGGAGGAAAGCTGGAATTTTTGGAGACGGTCTGGGTAGGGCATCTAGATGTCTTGTGAAGTGCATACCAAAAGGGGCATTGTACTCTATAAAGGGTCTAATGAGTGATGAGTAGAGGGGAACAATGACCTCTTTTTTCCTGGAAGAGAAACCTTTGTGATGAGGCGTGTCATGTAGAAGGATTTCCTGACTACTGTGGCAATGTGATTATCAAAAGAGAGACTACTGTCCACCTGTGTCCCAAGGTCTCTTATCACACCTTCGGTGTTAAGTAGGCTATTGCCTATGTGGTAGTTCATAGGTACAGAGTTTTTACCAAAAGGGATGACAATGCACTTTTTGACCTTGAGCTTGAGGCCTTGGCTTTGACACCAGGCATCTGAATCAGTGAGGCCCTTTTGTAGGATGTCCACAATGTTAGGAGTTTAGATTATGGCTCCTAGTAGTCAGTCATTTGTGAACTTCGTTAGCCAAAGACCTTCTGTGTTACCCTGTACTTCAGAGAAGTAGATACCAAACAGGAGATGACCCAGGACTGAACCCTGTGGTACTCCACTTATCACTGGTCTGAAGTCGGATTTGGAATCTGCTACTTTCACAGTGTGGGTTCTGTCAGTGAGCCAGCTGGCGACCCATCTTGTGACATAGGGATTTATATCTAGTTTAGTAAGTTTATCTATAATTCCAGAGTGGAGGATGGTGCTGAATGCCTTGGCGAGATCTAGATAGGCTGTGTGAACCACCTTACTCTCGTCTACGGCTTTGGTGACTGTTTCAAAGAAGTCTATCATGTTTAGAAGACATGATTTGCCTTTTACAAACCTGAACTGGGTGGGGTCCAGAGTTTGGAGATTACCACTGTCTTTGTTTATAAGTTCCATGATGATACGTTCCATGGCCTTGCAGACCAGGCTCATCAGGCTAATGGGATCTTAGTTCCCAGGGTCCGTGGTGGTTCCCCCTTTGTGGAGTGGGATAACTGTCACTGTGCGCCATTCAGTGGGCACAAAGCCTGAGGAGAGGCTATGATTGAACATGGTACTTAGGTGGGGTGCCAGTTCGATCTGTAGTTCATGTAGAATGCAACCTGGGATGTTGTCAGGTCCCATGGATGCTGTATTCATGGCTTTGGAGAGTGCGTTTTTTACCTGTGCAGCCATGATTACAGGAACTTTGCATTCTTCTGGTATAGAGATGTGCTCTATAGGGGGTGAGAGGGGGGTAAAATTAGCACTGAACCTATCTGCTAGGATGTTGGCAATATCAGTTGGTTCTGTATATTTAGTGCCATTGTGCTGTAACTCAGATCAGATCTGAGTGTTGCCATTGAGATTCTTGACATAGCTATAGAAGGCTTTGTGGTTGTCTTTAGAATCAGTGGTGATTTTGTTTTCATAACTAGCTTTGGAGGATTTTATTAGGGATCTCAGCTTCTTACTGAGGCTGACCAGGGAGTTCCTCTGATCATAGGATTTTTCTCTTTTTTTGCAACAGTTTCTTTCTTCTGTTGTAGTGTTTGTTTATGGCAGGGGACCACCAGATTGGCTTCCTTATTTTGGAGGATAGCATCTTGGTTCTGTTAGGGATAGCATGATCCATGCACTCATGTAAGTGTTTATAAAGTGCATTTGTGTAGGATTCAACAGTCATACCTCTATTGTCCGTCTGCATGGGTGTTGTGAAGTTTGCCACTTCTGTCTTTAAAAGTGTGAAATTGGCTTTGGAAAATTTTTTTACAGTGGTTTCCCTAATAGGGGGTGGGGGCGGCATGTGGATGTCTAGGGTGATTAGCTTGTGGTCGGATCTGACCAACAAGACCATGTTGGTAATGACCAGGTCTAGGATATTGCTGCCCCTGGTGGGGGTGTGGATAAGTCGATCCAAGGCGCTGGAATTTATGATTTCCAGAAACCGTTGAGCAAAAGAGTTGGTACGAGTAGTTTTCACAGTTAATGGTGGGGTAGTTAAAATCGCCCATTATAAGGGTGTTGGGTTGTACCTGAATATTTTCCAGTGTATCAAGAAATGAGGAGTGGGAATCCTGGGGCATGGTGGTGGATCTGTAGCAAGCTTCAGTTTGGATTGCGGTCTTGCCCAGAGTTAGTTGCACTTGGATAATCTCAGATGCATTATGCTGAGCAACTAGCCTGGAGGTGTGGATATCCTTAATGAATATGGGCATGCCTCCACCTTTAGTGTTTTGGTCCAGGTTAGGTGGATGAAAGGTGTGGTATGAATTATAGCCTGGTAATGCAGAGGTACTCTCTGGAACTTTGAACCAGGTCTCTTTCACTGCTCAGATGTCGATGTTCTCCATTTTAAGGAGTGCCTTACTTGCATTTAAAACTAACACAGTTACACAATGCATGCAGCAATGAACACAACAGTTACAGCATTAACATGACAAATTCATCCTTTTCACATCTGCTTCCAACATCACAAGTAGCATTTACTTTACAAATCATCATTTACTGACAATTTGCTCAGAAAGGGGACATACAGGGAATGACAGTTCACACTTAACACAGAACATACAATTAGTCGTGCCATAATTGTTTACACTAAAATGCATCACTGCCATGATGAAACATTTTGAGCTATGGATACATTATCCAGCATATATAAGAGATATGCCCACATTTCTCATGTTACTCCTTTTCTGTTATCACACTTTACAAAATGTCATATGTTATAACATCCACAGTAACTATTGTTCTTAATAGTGAGAAGAGGTGACTGTACCGTAACAATTTGTAACATCAATTCACATGGACAAGAGGTAAGATTTTTTATATTTACCACAGACTTTAAGCCTGTTCATTTCATATACAATATTAGGTACCAATATTTATTTTGAATCCAGTCAGAAAAAGTATCTGTAAACTGGCTTTGAAACCTGGATTACACGGCCTGTTTCTCTAAGTTCACTTCACTTATACCTTGTGCCACAGAGATAGTTAACTGACAGGTAGAATCTCTTCACTCAGTACTGTCCAGAATGCTGATAAAAGCACGCTGGCATCAGTCTAAATTGTGTTACTGATGGCATTCCATATGAAATTTGTTAGGTTTTACCTTAGGAAGTGACTCTTGTTCACTGTTATGGACCACTGCTGGTCCAGAGTGTGCTATGCCAAACAGCATGCCGCCTACTTTTGAGCATTTTCTGGCTTGTTAAACTTGATTTCTGTGTTGGAAACTGTATTTAGAACACAACCTAGAGCTGATTACTGAATTTCCTGCCTGCACTTATTTTTAAAATTGTTTTTTTTCTTAAAACTTGCATTTTATCTGTCTCTGGCCTAGCACTCAAGTGTGGGGTCATTTACTGCACTGTTCTAACTTGTTGATACTTGTGAACCTCTGCTTTCCTTAAAAAGAAACAAAAAACAAAAAAACCTTGCTTTTTTCCCACTTTTCTGAGATTTAAAAAAGTTCAGTTACAGATTTGCTGTTCTGAACTGTTTGTAAGTTTCTTGGAGGCCATTGTTTGCTTGGGCTAAAGGGAAGTCTCTGTGTTCATCAGTGGCAGTGATAAACATTGAGCAGCCTGCCTGCCCCTGTGGGAGTGGTTACTGCCTTGAAACTGTAGTTTTATTGGCCATTTTGGGTCAATTCCAAACTCCTTGATCTCCCTCTCTTAAAACCCTCTTTTGCGCGTTTTTGCGCATAGCGCAACATCGGGCAGCACCGCCTAATTGGGTTTAAACTATTCCTGGCTCCACAAAGTCTGCTCTTCACTTTTTCCCTTAGAACTGCTGTAGCTCTCAAATTAAACACCATATTCTCATTCTAAGGCCCATCACTGGTCCAAATAAGTAATCTTACAAGTTAGCACTAACAAACCATAAGCACTACTTACTCTTATACTCTCTACGATTACCTTGTCCCCTATTGGTCCGTTTTAATTCAGTTCCCTATATTACTCTAGCATGTCCAAAGGTCACTCAATGGTTTCCTCTCCAGTCCAGCTGGTGAATCTGGGAATTTTGAGGCAATGTTACAACTATCTCATGTACATAGGTTCATAGGTTCATACTAGGCTATCTGCCCTGGGGCAATTATAAGCCTAGCCCAATTTTGTTTGCCTTACGCCACCCCTTGATTTGAGTATATTGTGCCCTTTTTAAGGATTAGTTTGCTGTGCCTCTGTCTAATAGTGACACGGAAGTAATCCCCGGGACAAACCTATGATCCCCCATCTACTCATCAAGATTTTTCTTGAAGAGATTCAGTGAGGTGCTCTGCCTAACATGAATTGGAATTCTATTCCAGAGCGAAGGGAGCCTCTGGGTTATGAATCTGTCCCTCTAGCAAGTTCTATTTATTTCAGTGCCGAGGTTCAAGTCCCTCGAGCATGTGGCTTTAAGGGATTTATATTTACTGAGGTGGAGCATGTCCATTAATTCTGGCTTGGACATAGCTTTATATGTCAGGCATAGATCGCCTTGAAGTAGGTGGCATGCAACTGAATAGAGCTGGAGTTTTTTTAACCGAGCAGCATATGGCATCTGTTTGAGTCCCTTGATCCTCTTGGTGAGGTACTTTTGGAGTCTTTCTAATTGCTGCAGGTGTCGAGTAAGGTACATCCCAAAAGGGGCATTGTATTCTATGATGGGCCTGATGAGGGATGAATAAAGGGGCACGATTACCTCTCTTGATCTAGATGTGAATCCTTTCATGATGAGGTGGGCTATGTAAAAGGTCTTTATAACCACTTTGGCAATGTGGTTGTCAAAGGAGAGATTGCTATCAACTTGGGTCCCCAGATCTCTAATTACTTTCTCTGTACTTAATGGGTTACCGCCTATGTGGTAATTTGTGGGCACACTGATTTTGCCAAAGGGTATGACTATACACTTTTTGGCATTTAGCTTTAGACCATGGCTCTGGCACCAGTTATCCGTCTCTGTGAGACCTTTTTGAAGGATGTTTGTGTCAGCTGGAGAGTTGATTATGGCGCCTAGTTTGCAGTCATCTGCGAACTTGGTGAGCCATAGTCCTCCCACGTTGGCCTGTACCTCGGAAAAGTATATACCGAACAAGAGCGGTCCCAGGACAGAACCTTGTGGGATGACACTTGTGATCGGTTTCGAGTCTGACATGGCTCCAGCAACTCTCACTCTGTGGGTTCTGTCTTTGAGCCAGTTTGTGACCCATCTTGTGACATAGGGGTTTATATTTAAGCTGGATAGCTTATCTATGATGCCCGAGTGGGGTATTGTGTCAAATGCCTTTGCTAGGTCCAGATAGGCTGTGTGGACTACCTTCCCTTCATCTATGGCTTTGGTGACTGTTTTGAAGAAGTCAACCAGGTTCAAAAGGCAGGATCTGCCCTTGACGAAGCTGAACTGGGTAGGATCTAGTGTCTGTAGGTCCCCAATGTCCTTATTTATGAGCTCCATGATGATCCTCTCCATAGTCTTGCAGACTAAGCTAGTCAGGCTTATGGGGTGATAGTTTCCAGGGTCCGTAGAGGCTCCACCTTTGTGGAGTGGGACCACTGTTGCTGTACGCCACTCTGTGGACACATATCCTGTAGTGAGGCTGAGATTGTACAGCTGTTTTATTTGAGGGATTAGTTCTTCTTGGAGTTCATGTAGGACGCAACCCAGGACGCCATCTGGTCCCATGGAAGCAGTGTTTTTTGCTTTGGAGAGGGCAGCCTTCACCTGAGCATCAGAGATGTTTGGGAGGCAGCCCTCTGCCGGGATAGATACTTGCTCTTTTTTTTTGGGGGGGGGCAGTTTGCACTGAACCTGTCTGCCAGGATATTGGCGATGTCTGTGGGTTCAGTGTATTTTTTGTCATTTAGAATCAACTCAGAACAAGTCTGGGAGTTGCATCCCAGGTTCCTAACATAACTGAGAAAAGCCTTATGATTGTCTTTAGTGTCCTGAGCAATTTTTCTCTCGAAGCTGGCCTTGGAGGATTTTATGAGGGATCATAATTTTTTGCTAGTACTGATCACAGATGCCTTCCCTATTAGGGATTTTGCTCTATCATGTAGTTTCTTCCTCCTTCTGTTGTACAGTTTATTTATGGCTGGGGTCCACCAGACTGGATGCCTGCCTTTGGATGCTTGGGTTTTGGTTTTGTACATGGACAACCCTCTCCCCCTCCAAACAGGTTCAAATATATGTGAGAGATGCAACTATATAGCCAAACTGGAGGCTGAGATCTCTCATCTCAAAACTGGTGTAACCAGTCAGGAGGAGATGGTAACCTCACACAACACAATTCCAGTATCACATAGTCCCACCACAACAGCGAACCAAACACATAAAAACACAAAAACATACTCGGAAGCTCTAAATAAAAATCTACCTAAGCAACAGAGACCTCCAAAGCAGACATCCAAGCAAACGCTACCCCAAAACAAAACACATACAACACATAGCACACAAAGTCAGTGTGCCAAGCAGTCACAGCCCTTAAGGCTGAATTAACACACCTGATACCCTTGTAATAGGTGACTCTATTGTCAGACACACTGACGTCCCACTCACCAGTCTGAATAAAGAGAAGGTCACAGTGAGCTGCCTGTTGGGCGCTAGGATCCACCACATAACGCAAGCACTCAGGTCACTCCAAAGCAAATACAAATATGACTCAGTCATTGTACATGCTGGCGTGAATGACCTGAGACGTACCTCCCTCGACTACATGAAAAGAGACATAGAGGAGCTCTCTGATCATGTAGCCCAGGCCGGTATGACCCTGACCTTGATCAGCATCTTACCCTCACCTAGAATGATGCCACAGTATAAAGACAAAATGATTGATTTTAACAATTGGCTAAAATTTTGGTGTCATTCAAAGGGGATCCAGTGTCTGTCAGCCTGGGATGACATGCTCGACAAGCCACGTTGCTTCGCTAGGGACGGCTTGCACCTGTCACCTCTGGGCTTTCGGATATTGGCAAAGGCTCTTGCCAGCCCCATAGTGCCTTTTTTAGGCAAGGCTCAAAAGTCAAACCCACCTCCATAGACAGCACAAGGAACAAGAAACTAAGGGTAATGCTGCTAAACGCCAGAAGTCTTAACCTCAAGACGCATGCACTCGAAGCTCTCCTCAGTATGGAGAACATTGATATCTGTGCAGTGACAGAAACCTGGTTCAAGGCTCCAGAGAGCACCCCAGCGCTACCAGGTTATACCTCATATCATGCTTTTCAGCCACAAAACCCGGACCGAACCACAAAAGGAGGGGGAGTTTCCATAATTATCAAGGATATCCATATCTCCAGGTTAGTGGCAGTGCACGAAGTATCGGAGACCATCCATGTGCAACTGACAGTGGGCAAGACTGCTTTTCAGTTTATAGCATCCTACGGTCCACCCTCTCAAAGTCAGGAATCCCACTCGGCTTTCCTGAAAACATTGGAGAACACTAAGATCTCTCCGAACACCATTATATTGGGGGGCTTCAACTACCCAAACATAGACTGGGAGCATTACTCAAGCCCCAGCACCTTAGCCCAAAGGTTCCTGGAATTTATAAACTCAAATGCTATGGAACAACTAGTCACCACTCCCACAAGAGGGAAAAACATACTAGACCTGATCATTACCAACATGGGGACTCTATGCTCTATACCAGAAGTATATCCCTCATTGGTAAGATCAGACCATAAATTAATTTCACTGGATATCCACATTCTGACCCCACCCCCAGCCCAGAAAACCACAGTGAAAAACTTCTCAAAAGCGAACTTCACACTTCTCAAAACTGAAGTGGAATCCTTCAAGGCCCCAGGGCCAGTGGAAACTACGGCCCAAACTGCAGAATCCTATATAAACGCATTCTACGGACATCTCCAGGAATGCATGGATCCTGCTATCCCAAACAAAATCAAGACCCAATCACCCAAAGGCAGGCGTCCAGTCTGGTGGACTCCAGCCATAAATAAACTGTACATCAGAAGGAGGAAGCTACTACATGATAGAGCAAAATCCCTAATAGAGAAGGCATCTCTGATCAGTACTAGCAAAAAATTACGATCCCTCATAAAATCCTCCAAGGCCAGCTTCGAGAGAAAAATTGCACAGGACACTAAAGACAATCATAAGGCTTTTTTCAGTTATGTTAGGAACCTGGGATGCAATTCCCAGACTTGTTCTGAGTTGATTCTAAACGACAAAAAATACACTGAACCCACAGACATCGCCAATATCCTGGCAGACAGGTTTAGTGCAAACTTCTTCCCTCCCCAAAAGAGCAAGTATCTATCCCGGCAGAGTGCAGCCTCCCAAACATCTCTGATGCTCAGGTGAAGGCCGCCCTCTCCAAAGCAAAAAACACTGCTTCCATGGGACCAGATGGCGTCCCGGGTTGCGTCCTACATGAACTCCAAGAAGAACTAATCCCTCAAGTAAAACTGCTGTACAATCTCAGCCTCACTACAGGATATGTGCCCAAAGAATGGCGTACAGCAACAGTGGTCCCACTCCACAAAGGTGGTGCCTCTGTGGACCCTGGAAACTATCACCCCATAAGCCTGACTAGCCTAGTATGCAAGGCTATGGAGAGGATCATCATGGAACTCATAAACAAAGACATTGGGGACCTACAGACACTAGATCCTACCCAATTTGGATTCATCAAGGGCAGATCCTGCCTTTTGAACCTGGTCGACTTCTTCGAAACAGTCACCAAGGCCATAGATGAAGGGAAGGTAGTCCACACAGCCTATCTGGACCTCACAAAGGCATTTGATACAATACCCCACTCGGGCATCATAGATAAGCTATCCAGCCTAAATATAAACCCCTATGTCACAAGATGGGTCGCAAACTGGCTCAAAGACAGAACCCACAGAGTCAGAGTTGCTGGAGCCATGTCAGACTCAAAACCGGTCACAAGTGGCGTCCCACAAGGTTCTGTCCTGGGCCTCTGTTGTTCGTTATTTACTTTTCTGAGGTACAGGCCAACATGAGAGGACTATGGCTCACCAAGTTCGCAGATGACTGCAAACTGGGCGCAATAATCGACTCTCCAGCTGTCACAAACATCCTTCAAAAAGGTCTCTCAGAGATGGATAACTGGTGCCAGAGCCATGGTCTAAAGCTAAATGCCAAAAAGTGTATAGTCATACCCTTTGGCAAAAACAATGTACCCACAAATTACCACATAGGTGGTAACCCATTAAGTACAGAGAAAGTAATTAGGGATCTGGGGACCCAAGTTGATAGCAATCTCTCCTTTGACAACCACATT
The DNA here is from genome assembly GCF_019279795.1 of Protopterus annectens. Taxonomy (NCBI): domain Eukaryota; kingdom Metazoa; phylum Chordata; order Ceratodontiformes; family Protopteridae; genus Protopterus; species Protopterus annectens. The sequence continues at coordinate 1,869,788,687 of NC_056743.1, read as the reverse complement.
GCCAAAGTGGTTAGAAAGGCCTTCTACATAGCCCACCTCATCATGAAAGGATTCACATCTAGATCAAGAGAGGTAGTTGTGCCCCTTTATTCATCCCTCATCAGGCCCATCATAGAATACAATGCCCCCTTTGGGATGTACCTTACCCGACACCTGCAGCAATTAGAAAGACTCCAAAAGTACCTCACCAAGAGGATCAAGGGACTCAAACAGATGCCATATGCTGCTTGGTCAAAAAAACTCCAGCTCTACTCAGTTGCATACCGCCTACTTTGAGGCGATCTATGCCTGACATATAAAGCTATGTCCAAGCCAGAATTAATGGACATGCTCCACCTCAGTAAATCTAAATCCCTTAGAGCCACGTGCTCGAGGGACTTGAACCTCAGCACAGAAATAAATAGAACATGCTGGAGGGACAGATTCATAACCCAGAGGCTCCCTTCGCTCTGGAATAGAATTCCAATTCATGTTAGGCAGAGCACCTCACTGACTCTCTTCAAGAAGAATCTTGATGAGTTGATGGAGGATCATAGGTTTGTCCTGGGGATTACTTCCATGTCACTATTAGACAGAGGCACAGTAAACTAAACTTTAAAAAGGGCACAGTATACTCAAATCAAGGGGTGGCGTAAGGCAAACACAATCGGGCTAGGCTTATAAATGCCCCAGGTCAGATAGCCTAGTGTGAACCTATGAACCTATGAAGAGAACATTGTGAAACAATATGCTTCTTAAACATCAGTAAGTTTGTGTTGAGTGGTCAGCTGAAATACTTAATGCACAGTATTTGGTGAAAACCACAACTGTACATTGCAAACATCACTCTGAAGGTAATCCTGACATTACTGTACTCCTGAGATATGTTCAGCTTGGGGACTTATAAGTTTTGCATTTGAGAGTAATCAGTTATATACCTCTTTTTTCTTTTTTCCCATAATACAGGTTCAGCATTTAAGTTGATAGTGCTCTAGGTACAAGATATATCCTTGGGGATTGTCTCAGTCTGATACTAACAGAACACAAGCCATTACATGGTGACACAAAGGTTGTGGACTTTAGCAAACATCAGTTTTAATACTTGTATGTGCTTAGGTTTTCCCTTAGGTAGTAAGTGTGTGTGTGTGTGTTTGTGCATGTGTGCATGTGTGCGTGAGTGTGTGTGTGTGTGTGTGTGTGTGTGTGTGTGTGTGTGTGTGTGTGTGTGTGTGTGTGTGTGTGTGTGTGTGTGTGTGTGTGTGTGTGTTTGTGTGTGTGTGTGTGTGTGTATGTGTGTGAGTGTGTGCATACGTGTGTGCGTGCATGTGTGTGTGTGTGTGTGTGTGTGTGTGTGTGTGTGTGTGTGTGTGCCATCATTTGCCTCTCAGCCAGAGCCAGTGCACACTGTGCATGCCTATGTCTGCCAGCTCCATCTACAGCTGATACTTCTCCCTCATCTGTATATGCTGTAGCTCCATCTGCAGCTGATGCTTCTCCCTCATCTGTATGTGCTGTAGCTCCATCTGCAGCTGATGCTTCTCCCACATGTGTATGTGCTGGAGCTTCATCTGCAGCTGATGCTTCTCCCTCATCTATATGTGCTGTAGCTCCATCTGCAGCTGATGCTTCTCCCTCATCTGTGTGTGCTGTAGCTCAATCTGCAGCTGATGCTTCTCCCACATGTGTATGTGCTGGAGCTCCATCTGCAGCTGATGCTTCTCCCTCATCTGTATGTTCTGTAGCTCCATCTGCAGCTGATGCTTCTCCCTCATCTGTATGTGCTGTAGCTCCATCTACAGCTGATGCTTCTCCCTCATCTGTATGTGCTGTAGCTCCATCTGCAGCTGATGCTTCTCCCTAATCTGTATGTGCTGTAGCTCCATCTACAGCTGATGCTTCTCCCTCATCTGTATGTGCTGTAGCTCCATCTACAGCTGATGCTTCTCCCTCATGTGTATGTGCTGTAGCTCCATCTGCAGCTGATGCTTCTCCCTCATCTGTATGTGCTGGAGCTCCGTCTGCAGCTGATGCTTCTACCTCATCTGTATGTGCTGTAGCTCCCTCTGCAGCTGATGCTTCTCCCTCATCTGTATGTGCTGTAGCTCCATCTGCAGCTGATGCTTCTCCCTCATCTGTATGTGCTGTAGCTCCATCTGCAGATGATGCTTCTCCATCTGTATGTGCTGTAGCTCCATCTGCAGCTGATGCTTCTCCCTCATCTGTATGTGCTGTAGCTCCATCTACAGCTGATGCTTCTCCCTCATGTGTATGTGCTGGAGCTGTTTGTGGTCATGGAATCTGTTGCCCTGTTCTTTGCTGTCCATATTGAAGCTGTTTCCTCATAGGTATATTGTGCAACATGGCATAGACTGAGTATTTGGGCATGGGTGTCTAGGTCATACTGCAGGGCACCTCATGATGCATCTAGACACCAGGACCTTGATTTGTGCATGCCAAATACTCATTTTATGATATACCTAGTTTTTGCATGGGCATTGTTGTATTCTTGCTCATTGGGGTTGTATGGGTTTCTCATGGGTGTCATAAGCCAAGGTTCCAGTGCATAACCTGCATTCTTCACTATATGCCTTTGTGGAAAGTGATCCCTAACAAACCTTATGTACAGTTGACAGGTGTGCCATAGGTGTGATTCATGAAAACTGCCTGTGCTGTCAGCATAGACATTGTAGAGAATCCCATGGGCATTAAAGATGACCTGACAGTTTATAGAGTGGAATCCCTTCCTGCTAATGTATGTCCTTCCCTGTTCACCAGGTGGGGCTTTTATTTCTATGCATGCATACAATTTATCCCCCCCAAAAAAAACTCCAGGGAAGTATGCTATTGCATAAAAGTCCTTCATGGTTTTTGCTTGATTCTCTGGGATGCGTAGAAAACACATATGATCCATTGTATGCTGTAGCATTGCATTTAGAAACTAATGCAATATTCTAGAGGCTAATGCCTGTGATACCCCTAATATATCCCCTGTGATTCTTTTGAATGTACAAGTAGATAGTATATGTAACGCTACTCATATCTTTGCTTTTAGTGGGATGGGCTGTCCACAATTTACCCTCGGTCTAAGGTGGGGACAGCAGAGGTTGCATAGTTCTTCTAGGGTTTCCCTGTCCACCCTGTATTACTCTAGCATTTCTATGTCATGTAATCCATACTAAGTAAAATGGGGTCTATGCAGCCTTCTTCTCCTTGGCCAGGGTTTGGCAGCAGCAGTAGCACCTTGAATTAAAGCCTGTTGCACATACACATTAAGGAGACCAGCAGCAACCCTTTACTTTTTTTCCTAAGGCTAGTCCCGCCTGTACTCCAAAAGATTTTGAAGTTCAGATTGAAAGTTGGTCTAAAGTGTACATGAATGCTTTATAGTTTATAGCTTCCTGAATAGCTCCACCACCTTGGGTTGGTTAATTAGCATATAAGTCAGATAGTTATGCTTCCGTTAGCATAGTCTGCCATTTACCTTTGGTTTCATTCTCTGCACCAAATGCATTGTCATTTAATGAATACCAAATAGCATACTATCATGTGTGTGTCATGCCATGATGTGCACTAGATGGCTACACTATGTGTAGGTGTTCATGAAGCTGGACCTAAATGGATCTCAGCACATATAAACAGGTGAGATCAATTCTGAACTTTTTTAAACAGTAACAGAAACATAACTTCATTACTCAGCGTTAGTAACAAAATGCAAAATAAATCTTGATATCATGTATATTCCTATAAGATTTGCATCAGTTTGGATAGTAAACAATGCATGACTCTTAAATATATGAATAAAATACAGAATGTTTTCCATACACTACTTCAAACTATATACTATTAAAATTATTAAATTAAGGAAACTAGAACTTGCAGTTAACTTATAATGTTAATTGTCCAGAAAAGATGGTCGGGATTGAAACAGGAATAGAGTATTGTGTGGCACAAAACAGCATAGAAAGTGGTCATGTGCAGGGTGCAAGTATTAAGAGAAACTGGGAGTAGACAAATGCAGTGTTTAAAACTGCATAATGTGCAGCACATGTGAAGTTCAAAGCAGACACAAATGAAGTAGCCCATGCAAATGATGAAAACAGACTATGCAAATGCAGGAGGCCAGGATGGCAGAATGATTCTTGGATGAATATTAAGACAACACTGTGCACCTGTGCTCACCTGTTATTTACATATTACATGGAGGAGATGTTAAGCACAGGAGCAGCAATAGTTGACCTGCATGCATTTTAGCTGGCGTCAGAGCCAGTGTTGGCAGTAGTGCATGTCACAGGTGACCATGGCAACACAGAACATACAAGCATTTACTGACATATCATCTCAAAGTCCAATGGGTAGTAATTTCAGATGGACAGGCATACATTATGGAAACTATTCAACCTGAGTCAATTATGAGTGGAATTGAGGGGTATGCTTGATATGCCAATTCCTGTGGGCCAAAAGATAAGTAAAGCTTTGACTATCATTGCTACAGGGACCTTTCAGCAGACTGTACGAATACATTAGGCATCTTACAGACCTCCACTTCATATATACTTAATCAGTTCCTTAACATAATGAGGTAACATATGAAGGAGCATTTCTGGTTCCCAAGAACACCAGACGAGACAGACAAGACCTTGCATGCATTATGTGAGACTATCCATTTCCTACAAAGGTCCTACCTGGTCTGGATGCAGAAAAGTACATAAACAGAAAGAGCTACAATTCTCTGATCTGTCGGGTGGTTTGTAATCATTATGACATTATGGGTAATATATCTGTGTGCTACCCAGAAAGTTTACATGGTTCATATATTTAGTACATATCTGACCTATACCAGCAATTCTTCCTCCTAGACTTCCCATATAACTGGATATACACACAAATACTTTGCATGCCATGTCCAGATCACTTATAATTACATGTCCAGTGTGCTGCAGGCAATATCAGATATGCCATAAAGCCATAGCTGATGACCTCTATACTCAACCTACTGGCTCATGCAGAGAGCAGAAATATCATGGATTAGGTACTTGGGCAGATGAAGGGTCACTTGTGGTACTTAGATACCTCCAGTGGTGCCCCACAGTATAGGCCAGATATAACCATTATAACTATTCACAGTATGTGCGATGCTTCATGGCAAGAACCTCCCAAAACCACTGCCCATCTGAACACCACCATAGCAGGACATGCAGTACAGGAGAGAGCAGCAGTAGAAAGGCAGGTAGTGAATACAAAGGCACACAATACAGTAGCAGAATTACAACTGAGACACTATGTGCACAATGAACCACAGCACTGATGAAAGTGGTGACACCTGGTCCATAACTATGGGTCATGGCGCAGAATACACAGAATAATATGATGAATGTAGTACCAAACTCAGGCTCTGCAGGCAGTGTACTATCTGTGCACACTGTGCATTAGACATCGATATACCCTCACAAGATAGAGGGTGGTGAAGGTCAAAGTCAACAACATTTGCACAGGTGACTGGGGGACACTGTGATAGTAACCAGCTACATTATGAAGTGAGATACAGTCACATGACATGGTTGGTTGCCTTATTTTCTTTTTGGTTGCTGGGCATAAGAGATCATATTCTTCAGTGACTGGATTGTAATGTTGCTAAATTACTTTTGTCTGTGCCCACACCGCTGACATTGGCACTTTATCATGCCTCTGGCAGGGATGGTGTGGATTTATTGGGCATGACTGGATTGCCTTGAGGAGGAGTCCAATGAATACAGCCCAGCAATCATTGCTGCCCATGGCCAGGACTGCCAAGCCTTATGCCAGGATACAAGACTGGCAATATATGTGCACTGGTCAAAGGTCCTTTAATGTGTTACACCCTATGCATGTCCACCATGTGTGGACTTGCCCATCCACAGATCACACTGACAGTGGAGGCAGAATGGATGGTATTTGCAATCTGCCTGCTGGTTGCACCAGTGCAGGTAGTCATTGCCACTAACTTTAGGAGAACAGTCATCCTCTTTGATTCACCACTCCAGGTCAGTATGTGGCCAGTGTATGTCCTTTCTCATCCCACAGAGCATACTTACCAGCTCAACTGTGGAATGAGTAGTAGCCATCTGTGCCGGGATTGCTGACCAGCACATCTACTGGCTGATTCTGAGCACTGCACACATATTAAAGCAATATGAGAGGTGTGATGGCATCAGAGGGCCCTGTGTCACATCCTATGGTGGGCATGTCTACAAAGGAGGTGATTCACATATCTGAAGCAGAATTTGTTGGGGATGGGGTAAGGGGCTGCATGGGGCTAGTAGCCACTGGAATACATCAGTCTCTGGTGAAACCATGTGCTTAGCAGCAACCTCTACAAAGGCCTCCATAGCAGTGCATGTATGTGTCCCTGCCCCCCGCAGGCTGTCTAAGGTAGTGTCATTGTTTCATCACACTATCCAGCCTGCAGTTTTGCATCACCACGATCACCAGCCACATAGCAGCTGGCCTGATGTCAAATCTCTGTTGCCTCTCTGTACTGGAACCTCCACCAGTGGAACCTGTGAAGGCATGATAAACAGTAAACCACAGTAACCCCTTATAAATATGGTTCTAGTATTTCACTGTGACGTGTTTAGTGGAACACATGAACAAAGCTGCAAAACAATATGTAGGAGCACACACCTTGTTGGGAAAGTCATTGCTCTTACAGACTGATGGTGCATATTGGTACAGATGTGCAAGTTGCCAACATTCACATTCCATCTACTTCACACACAGTAATGTGTCATAGGCTACTATCTGGGTCATTAGTAATGTGGTTCTTCTTCCAATAAACATGAACATAATAGGTGCAAGGCCTGCTCCCCATCCAAGACACCACTGAGTATGAGGTATTTTCCCTCAGGCTGTAGAGCAACACCAAGACTCCACCTCTGTCATTTACTGCAATGTTGCTGGCCCTGTTCAAGAGGTCATCCTGTATTCCACAATGTTCCAAGTCTTTTTATTTGCAGGGGAGATCATATCCATCACCTTCATTCTCATTTGTATAACAGACTTTTTAAACCCACCCTGGGCATTCATGAAATGCACTAGTCCCCTAAAAAATCTGTTCCCTGATCTGCTGATCTGCATCACCTCTGCCAGGAGGTACATGCAATGCATGAGAGTGCCTCCAGGTTCACATTGTTCATAAAATTGTAAATTTCACAAATAACAGCTTTCCTGGTGTGCCCATTCTGGTATGTATACAAATGTTATTCAACCAAGAAAAGCTCTCGATTCCCTGATAGGCACTATTAGCATTGTAAGAGTTCAACAGCTACAATACCTTACTTCTCCTCTATCCGGCTCAACTCCAAGATCACTTTCTACATAATTTCCCCAATCAATGTATTATCATAGAATAGATTCTATATAATATTATGACAGAGGTTAAAATAACAATAAAACACATCAATTAGCACAAAGGTGTAGCTTGTTATTTTTTGCATCTCATGTCATACCTCAATCTGGCACCCTCCATCAACTTTAAGTTGAGGAGCAAAAAGAAAAAAAAAAGATAGCAGCACTTCAGTTCTGTCTGCAAATGCATGACAAACATTAATTTCTAAATGCTGACATGCACTGAAGACTAATCTGGATCTACCAATCACAACCCATAGCAATTTGCCCTCAGCTCCACCCTAGCTACCCCTCTGCATTAGCACCATGAGCCTACAGATGAACTGATATTGTTACATTGTGTCTGATGTGCTTAATTCTCTTGTTCTGCTATCCTTCCCTTCCAGCATGTGCCATGCATGGATGCATCAGGTCAAGCCATGTGACATCATTAGATGCATCAGGTCAAGCCATGTGACATCCTTTGCTCATGTGCCTGGCCTGAGTGAGGGCATAGCTTCATAGGAAGTGCTATGTGAATAATATGTGATTTAGAAATATGTGACCGTGCGGTCATGTTCACTGGAGTACTCCATAAGTTAACCAACTGAGTGAACAGAAGACACAAGACAAAGCAGGATTTGCCTGTTCTTCCTGCACAGTGATTTTTTTAAGGACCAGATAGATGACCTCTATTAACAGGTTGATTCTTGGTTTGACCTGACACGGGTGCTCACTAATGCCACAAGCATCACCCATACAGGGGACCAGTGCAAACATTGATACAATGATATGAGGCATTGATACCCTGATCATCAATAGAAGGAAGGGATTCATGAAAAGTGACTGGGATACACTGCAAGTGTGTTTTTTCATTGTAAACTGTGTTAGTGTCCTGTGTGTTGCCCATCTGTATTTATCAAATCTAGATTTTCCTTACAGCTACAGAGCAGCACCGTCTGATGTCTGGTGAGGGAAACAGTGCATTCTGACAGCAGGTAGAGTGGGGAAGTGCTTGAATACAGTCCTGCAGAAATCTGTTATGCTATCCATATCATGTGAGACACTAATAACAGCCTACAAATTGCGTCTCTCATTTGTAGGTTGAGTGGAGATGGATGTGGGTGAGCAGCTGGGATCACCTCTTTCATCTGCTGAAACTGGAGTTGAATCAATTGTGCACTCCGATGCTGCCTTTTTAGGGTGGAGTAATGGGGTCTGTTTGCTTACTGAATTAAAAAACCTAGAACCGCAAAATAATGAAAGAAAAACATCAAACTGGAAAAGCAGTGATCATTGATAACGGCAAAATAAAATACATTGAATGGCCATAGTCAGACAACATTGCACATACAACAAATCAAGGAGGGGGCTGTGCCCCCAAACCCTGCAATATGGGGGGGTTGCACCCCCATATCCCCCTAACTATATATACCAACTCTGAGATTGCACTACAATAGGGAATATGACAAATTTAGGAGGTTCCCCTTCATTTACTTTATGCATTGTGTTACTTCCTGGTTGTTGACCAACTATGGAAATTCACTGAATTTATTTTTGAAGTTGTCGGTATTTGCTGCTCTTCCATTTTTCTGTTTTACATTTGTTCTTTTGTGGTTCAAGGTTTTTATAATTTGGTAAGCAAACATAGACCCAGAGTAATTTGGTAATGGTTCCTCTTCCCAGGATGGATCAAGATTATTGTCTGTGCTGACTCAGTGACAACTATAATGACTTGCGGACCAGTTAGCATAATGGTTATGTTCTTTACCTCCTATTCACAAGGTACTAGGTTTGAGTCTAACCTCCAGTCAATGCCTGTTTGGAGTTTGCATGTTCTCCATGTGTCTCTATGGGGTTCCCAGTGTTTCCATCTCAAACTCAAAAAAAAAAAAAAAAAAAAAAAAAAACAAGAATGAGGTTGTGGGCGGTAGCACAGACATGATGCCCTATGGGGGTAGAGTTGTATAAACCAACCTCTTTGGTCATCTGCTGTGGTGGGCAGTATCTTCATGATAGGAAAATATGGATCACAGACGGTGTGCCATGAGAAGGCTAAGGAGGGCTAGCCACAAACATGGCTGTAGGTGATTTGGTCATGATGACTAATGTAACCAAATGGGCATGAGTACTTGCCAGTGGGTTGAGGACCCAGCCTACTCCCACCTATGCCAGGGACCCATGCTAATGGTATATAGTGTATAAAGGTACTGGCTGTCTTGTGCCCATCCCAGAGTTAACTGGTGCTTTGTTGAGTAAAAGCTGGACATAAACTAATCGGTCTGCTACCCTCAATGTAGCTTCACTGAAGGGTTAGTAAGGAGGTGGCTGGACAACCTATGACTAGCCTTTGCCCCACAGCTGACATAGTGAGGGAAAGAGTGCATTCAGACAGCAGTTGCAGGGCCTACTAGATAAAACAGGACAACATGATTTGGTGTTAATAATTCAATGCTCACATTAGGAAAGACAGAACAGGATATGAGGACTGTCTGGGTTCTCATGCATGGCTGAAGCTTCAGGACTAAAGAAGGAGAGTCCATTCTAGACTTCTGTCTGGCAAAATGCAATGGCTCAGAAAGAGCAACAGTCAAAAGATCACATACAAGAGAGGCCAACATACGACTCAGGTAGACTTCCTCCTAGTAAGGGAAGGACATTGGGGTGAATCAGTGATTGCAAAGTCATCCCCAGTGAAACTGTGGACCCACAGCGTACACCACTGATTGCCACAATCAGCTGTAAGCAGTGGTCAGAGAAGGCAACAGAGACTAGGTTGATGGCCTGAAAGTTGACTGAAGCACAACAGTTCAAGGAATTACTTAGGGCCACCTCATCAACAGGAGGAAATAGGTGGAGTTGAAGAAAAATGTTAGCGCCTCAAAACCAGACTAGAAAACAGGTACGCAGCTGAGCCAGGTATGGAAATAAGGTACATAAGTTAAGCTGGTGGTGGAATGTAGAATCCCAGGAAGTCATCAAAAGAAAAGAGTGTAGGAAAAAGTGGGAGACAGAAATGACAGACCAGGCTAGGAATGAATACTGGTTAGTTAATAAAGAGGCTAAGAAATCCCGGAAACTACCGTCCCATCAGTCTGACGAGCCTTATCTGCAAGGCCATGGAGCGTATTAGGAAGGGGACTTATAAACAAAGACACTGGCAACCTTCAAACACTGGACTCCACCCAGTTTGGTTTTGTGAAGGGCCGATCTTGTCTCCTGAACCTGATTGACTTCTTTGAATCAGTCTCCAGAGCCATGGACAAGGGTAAGGTGGTTCACATAGCCTATCTAGACCTTGCCAAGGCCCTTGACACCACCCCCAACTCTGGAATCATAAATAAACTTACTAAGCTGGGCATTAATCCCTACATCACCCAATGGGTTGCTAACTGGCTTACTGATAGAACCCACACTGTAAAAGTAGCCAACTCCAAATCCAGCTCCAGACAAGTGACAAGTGGAGTACCTCAGGGTTCAGTCCTGGGACCGCTCTTGTTTGGCATCTACTTCTCTGAAGTACAGGCCAACACTAAGGGACTCTGGCTAACAAAGTTTGCAGATGACTGCTAACTGGGAGCCATTATTGAATCCCCAAATGATGTGGATACTCTACTAAAGGGCCTTACAGAAACAGATGCTTGGTGCCAGAGCCATGGGCTCAAGCTCAATGCCAAGAAATGTATAGTTATCCCCTCTGGGAAAAAAACATGTACCCGTGAATTACCATATAGGTGGCAGTACACTAAACACCGAAAGTGCGATAAGAGACTTAGGGACTCAGGTGGACAGTGGTCTCACCTTTGATAACCACATCGCCACAACAGTCAGGGAATCCTTCAATGTGGCACACCTCATCACTAAGGGATTTTCATCCAGAAAAAAGAGGTCATTGTCCCACTGTACTAATCCCTCATTAGACCCATTATAGAATACAATGCCTCATTAGACCCATTATAGAATACAACACCCCATTTGGTATGTACCTCTCAAGACATCTGCAACAACTGGAAAGGCCACAGAAATACCTCACTAAAATAATCACAGGCCTAAAGCAGATGGCCTACGCTGACTGACTTAAAAAACTCCAGCTATACTCTGTCGCATATCGTCTACTCAGAGGCGATCTCTGCTTAACATACAAGGCTATGTCAAACCCAGAGCTGTTGGACATGCTACACTTAAAGAAATCCCAATCCCTCAGAGCCACACGCTCCAGGGATCTAAACCTTGTCATCACAATAAACAAAACATGCTTGAGGGATAGGTTCCTGTCCCAGAGACTCCCCAGACTCTGGACTAGATTGTCCATACATGTCAAGCAGAGTGCCTCTTTGGCCCTCTTCAAAAGGAACCTTGGCGATTGGATTGGAGAAAGGAAATTCACCCCAGGGATCACGTCAGTCACCCTGCTAGACAGTGGTCCAGGGAAGTAAATAGTGTCGGAAGAAATAGCCAGTGAATTGTTATGGCTAGGCTTGTATAGGCCCTAGGGCTGATAGCCTAGTACCAACCTATGAACCTATGAACCTATGAAAGCAATTTCAATAGAAAAGAACAAGGCATCAGAGGTACTCTACCAGCTTCTGGATAGTAAGTCAGTAGATGGAACAAAGAAACTATATCAGATTGGAAGGCAAAGACAGAAAGATAAAGAAGATGGTCAGACATCCTTCATAAGGAATGCCAGCAACAACCTGCTCATCAGTCCACAGGACATCAAAAGCAGATGGAAGGAGTATTCCCAGCAGCTTCTGAATGAAGAAAATGCTACAGAAGCTGTACTGCTCCAGAGAGAGACAACAATGAGAGAACAGGAAGAGCCCAGCATAGAAGAAGTAAGAACAGCACTAAGGAAAATGAAGTCAGGGAAAGCAGCAGGCTCAGATGAGGTCACAGCAGATATGATAAAGATGCTGGGTGAGATAGCGGAGAAATGGCTCCTCAGGTTACTCATAGTAATGTGTATCCGTGGTGACTAGAGAATAATCATACTAGTGTCAGTGCTCAAGAACAAAGGGGACATCCACAACTGTGGGTAGGACAGGCGTATCAAACTCCTGTCACACTGCATGAAAGTTCTGGAAAGGGTGATTGATAAATTAATATGCAGAGTAGTAGAAAGTAAGATGGGAGATGAGCAGTTAGTAGTGCGACTGACGTGACATTTGCTGTGAGACAGAACGTTTAGAAGAAGATAGAGATGATGAAAGACTACAATTGGACATTCCTAGACTTGCAGAAAGCATTTGACAAAGTGCCAAGAAAGCTGATATGGGCAGTCCTGTGGTAGTTACAAGTACCAGCAACACTGGTAGAATTAGTGCAAGCTATGTACAAGGAACCAGTGACTCAAGTACAAACAGTTTTCGGCCTCACAGAGGGGTTCCCAGTGGGAATGGGTGTGTAACAGGGTTCAGCTCTGAGCCCACTGTTATTCATACTGGTGAGGGACTACATTAGCAAACAGGTCAGAAAGGACAGATCAGCAACGTTGCTGTATGCATATGATGTGGCATTACAGGCAGACTCTGAGTAAGAACTTCAGTAAAGGATAGGGAAATGGAATGCATAACTGAAGGCTCATGGGATGGAACTGATTACTGTTCAGAGAGTTGTAATGGAAGCAAATGGTGGAGTTCAGAAGAAGCTGATAATTGAGATAAAAGGGAAATAGCGGAGCAGGTTAACAGCTTCAAGTATCTCAGAGGGGTGGCTGAGGAGAAGGGAAGCCTGAATGAGGAAGTCAAAGCTAGAATTATATGGGCTGAAGCCAACTGACATAGAGGGTCGAGGTAGTGCATGATAGGAGCATGATAAAAACACTGAAATGTAAGGTGTACAAAACAATAAAAAGGCAGAGCATTTCAGAAAGCTAGAGGTGATAAAGATGAAGTGTCTGAGATGGGTAGGATGCACACTGTAGGACAGACAAGGAAATGAGAACATAAGAGCAGAAGCCAAAGTAGCATCAATTGCAGAAAAGCTCAAAGAGAACAGAGTACTGTGGTTTGGGCATGTGTGGAAAAGCAGAAGACAATCTGATGAGGAAGATTTGTGGCTGACAGGAAGAATGCAAGAGGAAATAAGGCCATCTAGCAAAGAGGTGGATGGATTGTGTGTGAGAGAAGACTTGCAACAGTTAGGAATGAGTGTCAAAGAAGGCAGGAGAGTGGCAGTGAATAGAGCGATATTGCAACAGTTGACATGACACCAAAACCCCATGAAAAAAATGGGGAAAAAAAGGGGTTGTTGATGATGATGATGAAGATGATGATGGTGATGATCAGGATGATGAAGATGATGACTGATAGCCACTGAGATGAAGCATTGACTGGAGGTATGCTTTAGTGACCATGAAGACCTTTTACAGTGGATTGCAAATTCACTCAACAGGCCAAGCCACACAACTGGGCCTCCAGGGGTCCACTAACACATAACATTGTCCACCCAGGTTTGCAAACATAGTTATGTTAATGTATAGGCTGTCTGGCAGTCAGTATGCCCACACCCTGCATTCCCTTTACTGGTGTTACCACTTCATACTCTGTCTTTTTTGGGGGAGTGGCTCACTTTGCCTTCTGACCCCCATTGATCATTTCACACATTTATTTCTCTTAGTAGGACATGCACTAACTGAGAAGGGCTATCAGTCACCAAGGGATACTCTGTTTGTATCCTAGCGCCATGCACATAACCAGTAAGCATTTTCCTGGGATGGTGTGCAATGGAAATAACATTTGGCCAGTATGATGAACAGGGTGGTCACTTTAGTTTGGAGACCTACATTGTTGGACAGGTTGTCTGCTTTGCTGTTCTGTGCTACATTATACATCATTTCAGACTAGTGTCTGCCACTATTTGCTATGTTGCTACACATTTCCACTCATACTGCTATCAGTAGTTTTGATTGGGTTTGATATGACACTTAACTAAGCTGTTGAGTTTAAGAATTTTTTAGAAAAAAAGGGAAGCCTGTTGGCAAATTAGGCTTGAAGCAGACAAAATACCAGGTTTAAATGAAGTAATTAATATAAAATGTTTTTTTAAGACACAGTAAACTGTATTTAAATAAATATTGAAATATTTTATTTTTTATTTTTACTTTTTACTTGTTTTAATTGATGTTTTTGAATTGAATGTTATTGTCTTAATTAGATTATTAGATAATTGTGTTAATTATGGACGGTACAAATGTTTGTTAATAAATTAGTGATTTGTAATGAGTTCTGAAGAAGTCTTAGGATGAAAGCGGCTAAATAAAAGGTGTATGCTAATGTGCTTGTTTGTATTATTTGGAAGTTCTCTGGGCCTGTGAATCAGTACTTCTTTTTTAGTTAAGCTGTTGATTTGCCCACTACTGTTAGTATGTTGTAGTAGAGCTCTGAATCCAGTAATGCATCCATAATTAGCTCTGCTCCATGGCACACAGAAGGCACTTTGATAATAATGTTGCTCTGGTGCATTTTACTCCTTTATGAACCACATCTGTTGCATGAGATAGTAATTAACAGCCTAGATCTGTTGGTCACTTTTATCTTTATATGGGACAAACATACTCAGGGATTATGGTATCTTTTTTTCTGTTGAATTTTGAGTTAGGAGGAGATATTATACTATGTATCTCATAAATCGTAAATTCACAAGTAACATGAATGTGTCCACTCTGCTATAGTACATGAAATGTGTGATCTCTTCTCTTTGACCTTGTTTATTTTGTTTAACCAACCAGATATTTTATTATCATTAGTGCAAAAGGATGTTGTACACTCACTTCCCTCTTGCTTGGATTGATGAGCACCAGTCCTTCAGAAAACTAATAAGGTAGATCAAACTTCCTTTTTTTCCAGTCACATATTCAATCTGATCTTGTGACAAACCCTAGCATTCCCAAAAAAGGCAAGAGTTATAATCCCACAAGTATGCTTTGTATCAATTTGGGGCCTGTTTTCAGTGGGTTATGCCTGGAACAATGATAAAAAGAGCCACTTTGAGTTGGTTTCCTTAACTGTAGTATAACCAAAGTATGAAGGGCAGAATGAATTATTATTCACATTGCATTTCCAAGAAAATTACTCAGGCTGTTTGTGCATTCATGTGAACAGTTGATGTCTACTGGGGACTGCTGCAGTCTCCTCTACCGTCCACAGTATGCTCACAAGTGCCTTAGGAATGGTTACATGGAGTTCTTGATTTATGTGATCATGTATTACTGCAATTCATAGTGGTAAGTAGAGCAAAGCCTAATTTACATGCAATACCTGTAAATGACCATGAATTTACACAATTTAATTTAAGACTGCCATGTTAAATTACAGTCACTCAAGATAGATGGCAATTGTTTAGAAAACTGCAAATGTAGTCAAATAAGAAATAAACCATAAAAATGTTAGAAATTATCAAGAAGCAGCTCATACTGATGTTAGGTAACAGAGTTTACTAGGAGAACTGTGTCTTTTGTTGATCTGACAGTCAGATGCTGATTCCTGGTAAAATTGATGAAATGAGTGTCATTTTTGAATGGGAATTCCTGAAAGCAGCACTGGAAACGTATATGGAAGTAGTCATAATGGCAAAGTGCCATTCCTGAATGGGAATTCCTGACAGCAGCACTGGAAATTTATATGGAAGTAGTCATAATGGCAATGTGAAAGGTATTTTAGAAATTAATTTTGGTGGCAGGTAATGATTATGCTATACTAAACAGAAGTACATACTTTGAAGTGATTGTGGTCTGATGTACTGCATTTTCAAAAATGTATTGTTCTATCACAGGATCATAGGAGGTTACTAGGCTATTAGCCCTGAGGCCCTTATAAGCCTAGCCTAGTGTTTAGCCCATGTTTAGACAAATCAGTACCCAATGCCCCTGTCCAGCAGGGACATGGGTGGAATCCCAGGGCTATATTTTCTGTTTCCCATCCAGTTGCTCTTAAAAAGGGGTAATGAGGTACTCTACTTGATGGGAGAGGGAGTCTATTCCATAGATGGGGGGGGTCTCTGGGACACAAATCTGTCCCACCAACAAGTCTTGCTGATGTCACAGACCAAGTTGAAGCCATGTGTGCGGGTTACTCAAGTGGAGTTTTACTTGCGGATATGCAGCAGTCCCATCAAGGTGGGGTCTGTGATCACCTTGTATGCCAGACAGAGGTCACCTCTGAGGAGTCTGTATGAAATCAAGTAGAGGGATAGGGCTTTTAGCCTATCTGTGCTTGGTAGATGTTTGAGGCCCTGGATTTTCCTGGTGAAGAACCACTGTGTTCTGTCCAGCTGCTCCATGTGCTTTGCAAAGTACATGCTGAAAGGGCCATTGTGCTCAATAATGGGCCTTATAAGGGAAGAATACAGGGATGTTATGACCTCCTTGTCCCTGGATGAAATAACCTTACTTATGAGGTGGGCGATGTAGAAGACTTTCCGTACAATGGAAGAAACATGGTGGTTAAAAGTCAGGTTGTTATAAAACTGGGTGACTAAATCCCTCACGACTGACTGAGTGCTTAGGACATTGTTATTAATGTGATAATTTGTGGGGACGTAACTCTCCCCAAAGAGGATGATAATGCATTTTTTGGTATTCAGCTTGAGGTCATGTTTCTGGCACCAGTTATTTGCCTGAGTGAGACCCTCTTGGAGGATGTCCACATCACTAGGGGAATTCATGGCAGCACCCAGCTTGCAGTCATCTCCAAACTTGGTCAGCCATAGCTCACTGGCTTTGGCCTGCACCTCAGAAAAGTATATCCCAAATAACAGAGGCCCCAAGATCAAAACCTGGGGAACGCCACTTGTTACGGGTCTACTGCTTGAGGTGGCTTCCCCTATTTTGACTAGGTGGGTTCTATCAATGTGCCAGTTTGCTACTCATCAGATAACATATGGATTGATGCCTAGTTGTCGAATGGGGAATAGTGTCAAAGACTTTGGCCAGGACAAGGTAGGTGATGTGCACCATCTTCCCCTCTTCCATGGCTTTGGTGACTGTCTCAAAAAAGTTGACCAAATTTAGCAGACATGATCTTCCTTTGATGAAGCTAAACTATGTGGGATCAATTGTTTGGAGGTTGCCAATGTCCTTGATAATGAGGTCCATGATAATCTGTTCATTGGCCTTGCAGATCAGGCTAATTAGGCTGATGGGTCTATAATTTCCCAGATCGGTGGATACTCCACCTTTGTGTAAAGGGATGACAGTGGCTGTCCTCTACTCAGCTGGGAAGAAGCCAGTACTTAGGCTTTGGTTGAATAGGGTGCCTAATGGTGCTGCAAGTTCCTGCCTGAGTTCACGTAGGATGCAGCCTGGGATGTTATTGGGTCCAATGGAGGCTGTATTTTTTGCCTTTGAGAGAGCAGTGATGACCTGTTCCCTAGATATAAGGGGAAGGGGCAGGTGCTGGGGATGCCCTGATTTACTGAATGGGGGGACAGAGGGGTAAAGGTTTTGCTGAATCTGTCAGCCAGCAAATTTGCTATATCTATGGCATTTGTATATGTGGTGTCCTTGACCACTAGTTCTGAACAGATATGGGTGCTTCCTTTAAGGTTGCGGACATATGTGAAGAAGGCATTATGATTGTCTCTAGAAGATGTGGCCAATTTGGACTCGAAATTTGCTTTGGGGGATTTCACTAGTGCATTATTTGCTTGTTCAGGCTGAAGAGACATTGCTTCCAGTTGGGCACCTGCTTCTTCTTGGTCTTTGGCAGCAATTTTTTCCTTTTGTTATAGAAGTTATTTATTGCAGATGTCCACCATAGAGGTTTACTCTTGCTTGCAGAGGATGAGTTATTCCTATTGGGTATTCTTGATTCCATGCATCTATATAAATGCTTGTATAGTGCTTTGGTGTAGTTTGGGATATTGGTGCCAGTTCCTACAGAGGGAGAGAGGTCTGTGAAGCTGTTTATACCATCCCTCAAGAGGCTGTAATCAGCTTTGGAGAAGCTTTTATGTCTTATCCTAGCTAGATGGGGATTGGGGGAGATAGGGACTTTGAAAGTTACAACTTCTTCATCTTTTCAGGGAGGATGATACTATAGGGGATGCTGCAGTGGTTACTCATGTTGGTTAATTCCAAGTCCAAGATATTATCACCCCTTGTGGGGATATCGACTAGCTGTTCCAAGTCATTTGCATTGACAAAATCAAGGAATCTCTGGGTATTTGTGTTCTGGCATGAGTAGTTCTTCCAGTCTATGTTTGGGAAGTTAAAGTCACCCAGGATCAGGGTAAAGGGTTGAATATTGATAGATTCACACAGGTCCAAATAGGCGGATTGAACACCTTGAGTCAGATTTGGGGGCTGGTACCAAGCTATGATTTTAATAGGGGTCTTGTCAATGGTTACCTGCACCTGGAGTGTCTCCTGTGTGTCATATTGTTTCACCAGCCTGAAGGTGTGTATGTCTTTAATGTATATTGAAACTCCACCTCCTTTGGCTTTACTATCCACGGTTTGGGGTCTTAATGTATGATAGGATGAGTAACCAAGTAAGGCTGGGGTGCTCTCAACAGCTTTGAACCAGGTTTCTGTGACTGCACAGATGTCAGCATTTTCCAGGGTTAGGAATGCTTGCAATGAGTACAGTTTCACGTATACACTCCTAGCGTTTAGAAGCATGACCTTTAATTTGTGTTTTGTTGAAATTTTTATGTTGGTAGTTTTAACCTCATCACTGTTCCTAAAAAAGGGATTATAAGGGAGGCAAGAGCCTTTGCCAGAAGCCTGAAGCCCAGGTGAGAGAGATGCAGGCCATCTCTGGCAAAGCATCGTGGTCTGTCGATCATATCTTCCCAGGATGTCTGGCACTGGATCCCCCTAGAATGACACCAGAAACTAAGCCAATTGTTAAAATCAATCATTTTCTGTTTGTATTGGGACATCATTCTGGGTGAAGACAGAATTCTTCTTAAGGCTAGGGACATTCCTGCCTGGGACACATAATCAGCAAGCTCAATCATGTCTGTCTTCATATAGTCCAGAGAGGTACATTTCAAGTCATTCACGCAAAATGGACTATGACAGAGTCATAACAGTACCTGTTATTGAGACACTTGAGTGTGCATGTGATATGTCGGATTCTGGCACCTGACAAACAACTAACCGTGACTTTCTCCTTATCCAGCCTGATGAGAGGCACATCTGTGTGTCTCACAATGGAGTATCCAATGACTAATATATTGGGTTTATGGTGAATCCTTAGTGGTTGTGAGGCACAGGTGTGTGGACTATGCATGGTATATGTTGTGGAGGGCTGTGGAGATCGCGTGTGTTTTTGTCTCAGAGGTCTCCTTTATTTAGGTATGTTTATGTGGGGGACCTCCGCATATGTAGGTGCATGTTGTGTAGGTGTGGGTGGTGTTTGATGTGTAGTGATTGTGTTGACAACCTTTTCAGTGCCAGATATACTGGCTTGAGGGGGGAGAGAGGTTCCTAATGTAATTGCATCTCTCACAGATTGTGTTGCTAGGTGGTAGTAGTAGATAGTTGTCCATGTACATGAGGCAGTTGCTACACTGTCTCAGAATGCCGATATCAACCACACTGGCAGGAGAAACTAATGGAAATTGTCCAACCATATTTGTCAGAATCTGATGGAGAAAAGCCAGGGAGAGCTATGGGATGGGCCTAAAGCCCAAGTGTTTAAACCAAAACTAAGAACTTAGAATAACACTTAAACATTTAGACAGGCTATAAACAAGCAGTAATAAATGCAGCAGAAAAGATGCAGTTGAACACTTTAGAGAATATGCAGGAAGTAGCAGGAAAAAGAAAAGGAAAATGAAGTAACAGAGTAGTAGAAAGAAACACAAATTAGAAAAAATATAAGCAGCTGAATAAAGTGACTTTTTATATAAAGTAAAAAGGGAGAGAGCAGGAAGAGAAGAAAATTCAAGGTTAGGGGACTAATGGGTTTGGCCTTCCCAAAGGATCTCTGTATTAGGTAGAATGAGCTAAAGAGATGGGAGTGGTAGGAGTGTCCCAGACCAAATTTACAGTAGGGGCGGGCAACTGCAAATGCCACCAACTTTAAGAACAGAACAGGAATAGGGTGGGAGGAAAACCAGTTTCACCACAGATCAGAAACGAATGCCAGTATATATATATATACACACACATATATATATATATATATATATATATATATATATATATATATATATATATATATATATATATATATATATATATATATATATATATATATATATATATATATATATATATATATATATATATATATATATATATATATATATATATATATATATATATATATATATATATATATATATATATAAAGAATTCAGTCAAGCAAAAATAAAGACAGTGCAGAACTCTGAACAATTAAAAGGTGCCAAAAAATATATTTATCAGCTCTATATTTCCAGATTGTTTAAGAAGCATTCTCAGTCAGAACACAAGGAGATTCTAGCAGTGGTGTGCAGGAATTTACAAACAGGGAATACTTTTATACTAGCAAGCCTTGAGACAATCAAAAAACACAAAAGCTGTTAGACCAGTTTTACCATATTTAAGAACACAACAGGAATAGGGTGGGAGAAAATCAGTTTCAGCACAGATCAGAAAACAATCTACATTTCCTGATTGAGAAACACTCTCAGTCAGAACACAAGGAGATTCCAGCAATGGTAAAGTACATGCTGCTTTACTGAGGAATTTTTAACTGTGACTCCTGAATAAAAAATAGCAGTATGAATACAGGGAAGGGTTAGGGGAAGGATACAAGTCAGTAAGCAGAGAACTTTAAATACTAGTTTGAATGTGTTAATGATGCTGCACAGATTACTATAGTGCTTCTTTAACTTGCTGGATTGAGACTTTGCATGTGCGCATGAATATGGGTGTTGTGTCACCAAAACTGATTTTGTACTTAAATCTTTTATTTATTTGTGATGAAAGCAGTCATGGCTTCATTCTTGTGTTTTTTGACTGATGAATGGATCAAAAGTTTTATCATATGACTTTGGCATGTGGTTTTAGGTACATTAGCAGCAGGAATCCATACAGAGAAAGGACAATTTTGGCAAACACCTTTTTGGAAAAAGGGGAACCTGAAGAAGATGAGAGAGCAAAAACCTAGAACTAAGAGTTCATGGATATAAATGCTGTTTGTGGAAGAAACCACACATTAACACAGTAGAAGAAGTGAGTAAAGATATGGCAGGACACGCCAGAGTAAAGGCAAGGCAGAATTCAATTGCCTGTAGCAGTATGGGGTGAGGGGGCTCACACACTTATTCCTTTAACACTAGATGGGAGTACCTTCTCTCCACTCAGAGTGATGACTGTGATATTGTCATAATCAGAGGTGGTGTGACACTGGCTATTACCCAGTTCTGCAGCATCAACAGACACCTGCTCAGGAGGTCAGTATGACAACAGTAACATATTTATATAAAGAATTGAATGCTGAAATGGAACAATTACATGTAATGCATGACAATTAATATTAACAAATGAACTTTTCGCTTCTGCACATAATGAAATTGAACAGGGTGTGAATATAAGTGTCCTTCATACCTTTTTATAGAGCATACAGTAAAATATGCCAGTTTCTGAGTAGTAATCCATTCATCCATCCATCCATCCATCCATCCATCCATCCATCCATCCATCCATCTATCCATCCACAATCCCTTTTTCCCATTTTTGCACAGGGAGTCAGGGTGTCACTTCAACAGTGATAATCATCTAGATCCAGGGCTTACACTGCTGGGTGGCTAGCATGTATGTAATTAATTCTTTACTGGGTCAGCAGCAGAAACAAGCAGTTCTACTAGCAGCAGAATGCTTTTGGTGCTGATGATAACTTAGTTATATTTATGAAACAAACTGAAGAAAGTGGTACATAGTCACAGAGTTTAATAGCAGGACCACACACCACAACATGTTAGTAACTGCAGGAAATGATACTGGATTACAAAATCAACAGGGTGACATTACACTACAGGTCATACAGGGAGAAAAACATGCACCTCTACATCAGTATCTCATAACCCACAACAACTCCTTCTGGATGATGGCATAAATTCAGAGGTAGCAGTGTCCAATGACACCTTTACAAAGGGGTGCCAGGTGCAGGCATATGTCATTGCTACTCCAGGAAACAAGTAAAGCACTGGCTGCCTAGCAGCAAATGTGAAGTGACACTGTTAAGGCTCAGTGAGCTGCCACAGGCAGTCAGCTAGTCAGTGTACTCCAGGGTGTGCATGAGGATTTCCAGCACTAAATGAAAAAGGCAGAGAATAGGGATAATGCCATGATCACATTGAACCATATCATGGTGGCACACAAAGCATCCATGCCAGAGTAAGGATAATGCCATGATCACATTGAACCATATTATGGTGGCATGCAAAGCATCCATGACCAGAGTATGGATAATGCCATGATCACATTGGGTGGCACACAAAGCATCCATGCCAGAGTAAGGATAATGCCGTGATCACATTGAACCATATTATGGTGGCACACAAAGCATCCATGCCAGAGTAAGGATAATGCCATGATCACATTGAACCATATTATGGTGGCACACAAAGCATCCATGACCAGAGTAGGGATAATGCCATGAACACATTGAACCATATTGTGGTGGCACACAAAGCATCCATGCCTGCATCCATTTGTATATTAATGAGGACTTACCAAACACAAATTAGAGTCAGTTTTGGAAATTCCACTGAACAGACTACTGTCCAGACACATCAAGACATGTCACATTCAAGGTCCTGTGTCAGTGGCACTGTGACATCAGTGTCTTTAGGATCACCGGCATCATTTAGGTCATGACATCACAGCAAGTCACCATCCGGTACACATGAGAGCCCGTCCTCAAGATCCCATGGACCTTCATATACCCTACTCTTAGGACATGGTGAGTATCACACATTTGACTTTAACCTAATGAAATTCAAGGTAGACATTTCTAGTACTTAAAATGTGAGTTTTATACATAGGTATAATTGCTTACTTTGAAAGGCAATGAGTTATTAAATAAAAAAATGAAAAAAGGCAATGCGTATAAGTGTAGAAAGTTATCTAGTATTAATACATCTTTCACCTTCATGCATTTCATTTCAATAGTGGTATTGATTCAATTAAAGGGAATAGTTAGAAAGAAAGCTGCACTTCATAACATTCAGGTTGCAGTGATTTACACCAATAATGGTCCATCTATTATCGGTGTTACAGCTGATAATTACTAAAAACTTAAAACTAGTAATATATATTATAAAGAGAAACATTCCATAAAAAAAATAGTATCCCACCATGTAAACTAGCAGCGTTACCACTTTATCTTCAACACTGCACAACTGCTAATTTATGTCTCTCTGGACATAAATTATTGCGCCTGACAAAATTAAATATTATGATGTGCAATACCTTAGCAGAGAACAGGAAGTCATTTCATAGGTCCAAAGGCTCATAGGTGTATACTAGGATAATGACTACTGAAGCCTTTACTAACCTAACCTAAATGTCTCCCATGAGTTATTGGGCTTTATAGGTTATATTAAGGGTGTAAGTATTAGTCATGGTATGATTTAGCTCTGCATCTGTCCATCAGAGACTTAGATGCCAGATCAGGGGTGAATTTCTAGTTTCCCATCCACTGGTCCAGTTTACTCTTGAATAGGGTTAGGAAAGGGCTTTCCTTAACATGGATGGGAAGCCTGTTCTAGAGAAGACTCATTCTCTGAGACACATTCCGTCTGCTCCAACATGTCCTATTTATAACGTAAGCAAAATTTAAGTCCTTTTATTTAGCAGTTCTGATGGTGTTCATTTTGCGTATATGCAAAAGGTCCATCAGAGCAGGTTCCAAGGATGCCTTGTATGCCAGGCATAGATGAACTTTCAACAGTCTGCAGGAAACAAGAGTACAAATATAGCACTTTGAGATTATCTGCATAGGACATTTTGTTTATGCCCTGTATTCTTTTTGTGATGAACTTCTGAGGACATTCCAGATGTAGCATGTGCCTGGTCGGATGCATACTGAAGCTTATAATATATTCAATTATGGTTCTGATGAGGCTGAATAAAGAGGCATGATGCCCTTCCTAGACCTGAATGCCATGTCCTTACTTATATGTTGAAGAACATATAATAAGTTTCTTACTACCCTAGACACTATTGGCTGAAAGCCAGGTTAAGTCCCTGACTGCTGGGTCTAATCATAGGGGTATTTTATCCATAAGGTAGTTTTTAGGGGTGATTGACACCCCAAAAGGTGCTGTTATGCATTTCTTGGCACTGAGTTTTCAGCTGTGTCTTTGGCACTGGTCATTTGTCTATGTTAGAATTTCCTGCAAAATGTTTATGTCTTAGCTGGATTCAATGACTACTCCTAGTTTGCAATCATCTGTAAACTTGATCAGCCAGAGATGCCTGGGGAACAGGGGTAAAGTTGTCCCTAAATTTGTCACCCAGTAGATTTGCTATATCTTCTAGCTAATTATAGGTAGCGCCATTTACAATTAGTTTAGCGCATTGCTGTGTATTGCCTTTGATGTTGAAGTCATAGCTGAAGAAACCCTTGTGATTGTTGTTGGCCTGGGAGGCTATTTGTACTTCAAAAGAGCTTTTGGTAGAGTTGTTTAGTCCCCTAAGTTACGTGTTTAGATCAATGAGAGGGATTCTGCCTTGCTGAGCAGTGCACTTCCCAATTTTTGCCATGATTTTCATTCTTTTGTTATACATCACACTGATCGTGGGATTTCACCAGGGTGGCTTGTTGTTTGAGTTTGTCATGTGCTTTTTCTGGGTACATTCATCAGCTCAATGCAGCTATTAACATAATTGTATAAGGTTTCTATGAACTATTTGACATAGGCAGTGGTCTTCTCAGGGTTTGGGAGGCTTAGAATTTTTCCAGGTTGTCACATAATAATAGGAAGTTTGCCTTAGAATAATTCCTAACAGTGCTATTGTTTGCTGGGGTCCCGAATTTTATTTTCATTTCAAAGGAGACATCTTTATGGCCTGACTTGTCCAGTGAGGACATTACACTGGGGTTACAGCATTCTCCTATGTTTGTGAGGACCCAGTCAAGGATGTTTGTGTCTCTAGTGGGTATATGGACTATCTAGTCCAGGGTGCTTGTGTTAACAAAATTCAGTAATCCTTGGGCCAACATGTTTGTGGTTGTATATGATTCCCATTTTATAGTGGAATAATTAATGTGATCCATGGATATGATATTCAGTTGAATATGAATGTTTCTAGTACATTCAAGTAAGAGCTATAGGTTTCCTGGGTCATATAGGGGGGCCTACAGCTTAGAAAGATATGACATAGGACTTTGCCTATGTTAATTCAGATATGGAGAAACTTAATCCTACTTGAAGAGTCTTAAAGTATGTTTGTTTTGATGAAAATTGAGACACTTCTACCTTTCGCAGACTGAAAGACCTAAAACACTGCCGATGCTTGGTTTGCAGATGACTGTGCCATATGGAAATGAAATATTTCTACTTTATCCCTTGACCAATGCTGCCCTTTAATTTATTTTTTTGTTCATTCATTCATTCATTCATTCATTCATTCATTCATTCATTCACATTTGTTAATCAGGTAAGCAAACTGGTCCTTGGACCATTTTTAGCCATGACCCAGGCCATATAGGAAATGCAATGTTTTTTACACAAAAAGTAGTAGCTTTTAGCCTGCACAATTAAGAATACTCAATCCACTTTAACAATAAATAAATAAATAAAAACTGGGCTGATTTTGGAAACAAGGGTAAAGCTTGGCTGGGCTCATAAGGGTCATTAGCCTAGTAACCTCCTGTGATCCTATGATCCTATGGGCTGAGACTGAAATTGGTCCAGTGGGATTGATGCTCTACCCCAGTTAATAAACGGTGTAAATAAATAAATATAAATAAGAAAGACCCAGCTAACCTGCAATCTTCATTGAATAAAACTTCCTGTGGTGGAGGTCCATTGGGCATATGCAGATGACCCCTTAAAGACATACCAGTATTTCAGATAAATGGCTTCTGAATGCCAATATTGTTTCTCTTATAAGTCTTTTAGGTGCATTATGGCAAAACAAAATCAAACCCTGGATTACTCAAATTACCACAAACTTTCTTCAAAGGAGTATAAACAGAAATTAAACCAGAAAAAGACAACAATAGTAAACCTTAAAAAAAAAAAAAAAACAAAGAATAAAAAATGTATAGAAAATTCACAATTAAAGTTTGGAGAACTTCTTGAATAACCACATGTTGATCAAGATTTCATGTGTTAGTGGTTAAGGAAATGTGAATTTAAATCAAAAGATAAAAAGCTAATACTGTCATATCAAGATGTTGGGTTAGATACACATTAGTTTACAAAGTCTACAGAAACGGTGAGAGATACTTGCGAATACAACTTCTGTAATACAGAATTGGAAACAGTTGCATATATTGCTGCTGGCTACAATGTTCTCATGGCTGAGGGTCTGTATACCGAAAGGCGCAACGATATTGCAGGACTGTTTCATTGCAGATTGTGCAAGCACTACAACAAACACATAGCTGATAAGTATTAGAAACCTGAACCGTGCTGAAAATGAAGTTTTGATCACATAAGAACATCCACTAACAACACATAAGAAAGAAAAATCAAGAAAACAGATACAGTAGTCAAGAAAAACAGAACAAAAGTATTGCTGATCAAGGAAACAGCTATAGTCAGTGATTATAATGTCATATGTACTAAGAGACACAAAATCATAAAATACCAGGATTTGCAAGCAGAAACTAAAGCAATGTGTGATGAAGGCAGCCAAATGGTTCAACAGTAGTAGGATCAACAGACTTAATAAAAACGAATGTTCATGTTCACAATACCATGTATCTGCATATGAATGAAGAAGGAGGAAATTTGGGGTATATTGCTGGTGTTGAGAAGAGCACTGTAGGTTAACATCAAAGACTGAAGCAATACTAATTTCTAGTTCTGACTCAGCAATGGGTTCCACTGTTGTCATGACATTAGAAACCCAAAATATTTACAGAAATTAAAACGTAAGAAAGAAACACAGTGTTTTAACACAACACAGTAGCTTTTAATATAAACAAATAGGTTTTCACAATTCTATTTAACACAAAAGACAAATATATCTTATATAACACTGTATAAAATACTATAAAATGTATTACAGTGAGTAAAGCAGACAAATGGCATTACAATGAATAGATTTAAATTCATCTAGTACACAAACCACTAAAATACAATATATAAAATTACAAAAACATACAAAACACTACCAACATAGATAATTAAAACACACTATACACAATATAAACCTATGAAACATCTTTGCCATTGTTTTTCAAATGTATGCATGTGGATTACACTAAAAATTTTGAAAAAAAAATTGAAATATAAGGCACTGGTTGGGGCAATCTTTTTGGGTGAGTATATTAACATGAAACAACTCATGGAGTTTAAGGTTATTCAAGATCCATATTAGTGTTCAGTAGATTGAAAATTTATTTGATGAACTGGTATATCTATTCAATAGAACAGGCATTGAAATGACTGAAATCCTTATGAGACATAATGAGTCAAAATTACCCATACTGAAATCTGAAACTGAGTGTATTGACAATGAAATTAAGAATATTTTTTTTTACGCTTCTGGTTTACATTATCACTTGATTGAGGCTAGTGGGTCTTGTGACCAGTAAGCTTTGAGAACATTCAGTCTACACTGAACTTCCCCTGACAAGGAGGGCCTACTTTTAATGTAAACACCAAAAATGGAACAGACTGTGAAGCATAGGAAGCTTAAAAACTGAAATGAGATTAGAAGAAACATATAAAAGGCAGCATATTTAATGTTTGTCAGTCACTAGGAAAGCAGTTCCAGAAGCAGTTAAACTACTACTGGATGAGGAAACTGGTAATAATGAATAACAACAGATCTGAGAAGATTAAGGAAAGGAAGAGAAGGGAGAGGGTTCAACAAGGTCTGACTTTTTCATGTTGCCATCTGGAACAGGAGCAAATATTTCATATACCAATAGGTGACCAAAAGAACCTTTAATATCGAACAGAGTACAAAGGATTAAGCCAGATAAAATCACTTTAGCTAGCAGATCTAGAAGACTCTCTCTCTCTCTCTCTCCCTGATACCCTCCCTGTGGGAGGAATAAAGATGCCCTGTTGAAGTTTCAAGTAGTTTAGTTAAGTAGGTAGATGGACCAAGGTAGAATTAGGGACTTAACTGAATAAACTACCTGAAACATCCACAAGGTATCTCTGTTGGCTGGCTAGATAATTAATGCCATATCATAGACAGGTTATGCATCAGTGTATATATATATATATATATATATATATATATATATATATATATATATATACAGCTGAGGGTATTTGCATTCCTAAATCTATCCTCCCATCAGCTAAGGCGGTTCCTTTGCAGTTCTTCATGTCACTTTAGTTGTGAAGACATTGATCCCAGTGAGTGGGATGCCAGTTGCACTGGAAAGACCTTTGGCCAAGCTATTCAGAGCCTTAGCCTTATACTGAGACCTGGTGTATTCCCCCCTTCTGTAGCCTCTGCTATAGTGCTGTATGAGGAGTGCCACAAAAATCCTGGACTCCTTAACACCCCACCTTTGTTCTCTAAATGGCACACCATTTCTACCTTCTCCAGCCATGTCTACCTCAGAGAAGACATAAATAAAGATCTGAATTAGCAACCAGTTCAGAACTTGTGTTTAACAGTTTGTGCAGAAAGATGCACAGCCTTGCCAAATACATTTGCACAATTAGAAGCACAGCAATGGCCTGCCAGATACATTGGTACTGAGTACATACTGAAGCATAGAAAGTGTTAAAACTGCACTGAGATTTGGCCATGTGCAAAGATCAGAATCTTGAGACGTTCCAGTGTTAAACCCTGATATGCTTTATGGTGTTGCTTATAATCATAGTTTGAGGAAATACAGTGACATATTGGCATGTTGAGAGTTATACGCTGTTAAAATTGAGCAGTACCACCTGGGAAATCAATGCCAAGAAAAAATAAAGGATAAAATGTTAACCTTTGCTGATTAACAGTCAGTCCCACTGGAAACTTTACTTATTTTACTTATGTGCTATTTACAGGTATACTAATATAAGACTTGACTGTACACATACTTAAGAGAGGCCTGTATGTTTGACTTTACTTAGTCATGGGACTGCATTTCTATGTGAAAGGCATTGATTGTGTTTGTAAATACATCTCAGAGGTATGCATTTGTATGAACTGAGTAAGACATGGATGGGTAGTTTACATACATTCATTATAACACATACTGTCATAAACAGGCCTATATCAGGTTATTGAAATTTTACATTGTTGAACTACTTTTCATCGAACCCCTTGTCATCGAACCATTAAATGAGCAAAACATTTTCCCAGGGAAAGAAGATATGTGTTACACATTTTCCCTTTTCCCCAATGTAGTGTGATCTTGGAGTTGCTATATATAATTAGGGGGGTGTGGGGGGACACATTCCCCCATGTTGGGGGATGGGGGGGGTTGAAGCCCCAAAATTATTTTCTTTAGAATGGTGTAATTCTTCTTATGATTACCCTGGTGGCCAAGTAGCTTGTTTCCCTGGGAAAATGTTTCGTTGATTTAATGGTTCAATGAAAAG
This sequence comes from Protopterus annectens, assembly GCF_019279795.1. Lineage (NCBI taxonomy): Eukaryota > Metazoa > Chordata > Ceratodontiformes > Protopteridae > Protopterus > Protopterus annectens. The sequence goes on along the minus strand of NC_056743.1, from coordinate 1,869,758,663 downwards.
GGGTTCAATGAAACCATTCAATGAAAAGGCATTTGACAACTTAAGTTTTCGATAAACCAACACAGACCCATCATAAATACATAGTTATGAAATGTGATAACTCAATCATTACAAAAAATTGCGCATACCATACATATGTATGTGCATTATACATTAAATATGATCAGTACAATATTTTACATAATTTGTAAACATGATATTGGGTTTCAATAGCAACAAGTAATGACACATTTCTTGCAATAAACAGTGTTATGATAATGATGTGCATTTACTGTGACATTCAAGATGAAAATGTCATGACAAATGACATCCTGATCCCCTCTGTAAAAAATATCTGTCAAATGGATTTAAACCATGCATCTGCTCTCTTTGGTCTTTATGATCACTACACTTACACCTTATGCCACAGGGTAAGTTACCTGACAGGTTGAATTTATTCACTGAGTGCTATCCAGAGTGCTGATGGATGTGCACCAACACCAAGCTTGTTTATACTACAGAAGACATGCTAAATTGCATTTTTCACCTTTTTCCTTAAGCAGTGAACCCTGTTTGTGTGCTACCAAGCAGAGCATTAGAGAAATAAATAAATAAATAAAATAAAATTACAGATACAATAAGCTGAGAGAAAAACTTAATTCAGGCATTGGGTATACCTAGCACTCGCCAGAGAAAGAAGTGCATTAGAGAGACACTAGGAATAGATGATTTTCAGACAGAAACATAATTATATCAACCTGCATATAAATATGTATTCAGACCCCCTCCCTTTAAAATTACCACTTCACTGGATTTCAAACCAGCATTAGCTGTTTTGTTCCTCTAGGACCAATGCACTTACACCTTGTGCCACAGCAGAAGTTACCAGACAGTTTGAATGTATTCAATGAGTATTATTCAGAGTGGTATATATAGTTGTGATGGCCATGCACTGGCACCAGGCTTGCTTGCACTACAGAATGCAGTATAAATTCAAAAATTCACTTTTTTTCTTAGGGATTGAATCTAGTTTATGTGCTGCTGACAGAAGAGCATTAGAGAAAAATCAAACAAACAAAAAAAAAACATAAAAAGTAAATAATAAAATTGACAGAGAGGAAAAAAAGAACCTTGTGCCACAGAGAAAGTTACCTGACAGGTGCATTTTCTTCACAGAGTACTATCCAGAGTGTTGATGTCTGCACAGCACCACCAGGCTTGTTTGTGCCCCAATAGGCATCCTAAATTAGAATTTTCACTTTTTTTCCCTTAAGCAATAAACGGTTGCTCACTACTGAGGCCTGCTGCTAGGTAAGGGTGAGCAATGCCAGATGATGTGCAAATGAGAAAGAGAAAACAATGGTGCTAAAATATACATTATGAAATGATTAGTTAACATGAATACTTTTGATATTTTCACAACTTGGCTGTGTTTCAGTATGAGCATATGCTCATTAAACATTATTATTTTCACACAAACACAGCCATGTCTGGATTAATACCCCAGGATGCTTAGGCATTCACAAGACACAGTTCAGATTCTTATCACTATGTGCCATACACATTACACAGTAAAGATAAGAAAGAGGTTACTCACACTCAGTATCTGACATAGTACCAGATAGCATTACAGGTGCAACAGAAAAAAAATCCTAACATTTGTCCAGTGTAGTTTGCAGTTAGATATGTGGATGGCTGTGATACTAGAACAGGGCAGATAATATTTCCTCACACAATATAAAATAAAGCATTTGAACACTGCACCTCTTTGCTTCTCTTTATTTAGTAAACATCATTTAAAGATCTATGATTCTTTAACAAGACTACTGTGTGCTTTACTTTCAATTGATATATGTTTCATTGAGGAATCTACCTCCTTAGAATTACAGAGACAAAGTAATGAAGAGTCAGAAACTGTTGCCATAAATAATTTCCTATCAAAATTAGGAATGATTCTCTCCTATGTCAGTAAATGGTAGTGACAAAAATTCTTGTCAGTATATTCTCCCTGGCAAACCTGATTGATATTGCAGTCAAAGTAATCATTCACACTTGTGAGCACTTAGCAGGTAACACTTTCAGGGTAGGGCATGTGCATGCAGTTCCTTACACCATATTTCCATGCCCTGCACTTAGTACAGATTTTGGAATTCATGGCAAAGATAATCATGTAGGCAAGGATATATGTATCGTGGTGTGGAGACTGTTTATCCAGGGGAGCTAAATGTTGATAATTGATTATGAAACATATTTCTAGTGTCACAGCAAACTTAATTGAAAGGTAAGTTGCTGTTTTTTTTTTTTTTTTTTGCAAACCGCTGTATTTCAACCTTAGTGATGATTTGCATTTCACATGCACCCATAGCTTATTGTATGCATTATTTGTCCCTTGCTGGTGGAATAGGCATATCATCAGTTATTTTTTAAATTTTAAAACTTTGCGAAAAATGTAATGTGATATTGTAGAATATCTTCTTTGCTAATTTGTATAAGAATGTTGTATCACTTTCTAGCAAGGTCAGGGGGTTGACAATTGTAGCCCACAAATATGTTAAGCTTTTGATATATAACTGACTACCTTCCACACAAGTGGACATTCAAGGACACTGTTACCCATTTGTACTGTAAAGGTATACATTGCTTTGGCTAGTACTGTGATGTACTACTCAGTTACACAGCTGTTGTCCTCCTTACAAGACCTGTACACTTGCTTTTCATTTCCTTTACTTTTTTTGGGAAGTGGGCTTTATTTACTTGTGCGTACTAATATGGAGCTTTAATTTTTTAATTATTTTGTACATTGATGTTGGTTCTGAAATGGAGGACAATACCAGTGTATACTGCAGAAATTTCAGCTAGGCAATATGATTCTATAATTCTCATTCACTTCTTTGGTATATGCTTGCACTCATTTATTCTGTCTCACCACTACCATGTACCAATGATGGATGACTGTGCACTGGCCTTTGCATATTTTTAATGAACTTACTGTTGCTTATCTGTCTGTGGGAAAATAAAATTCATGATGCATATTATTGAGCAAAGTCCATAGGTATTGCAGACATCGCAGTCATACAGTATTACTAACATTACTATACACAGGACGGATGTCTCATCTTATGGACATATAACTACTTGCATATGGAGCTAAATAATTAGGCTTTTTTTCAAGCAGATTTCCCACTTACCCTGGGACTCAGATGATGGCAGAAGAGGTTGCATATTTACTATGCTGTTTCCCTGACTACCAGATTTTGCTGTACAAATATCCATGCCACACAGTTAATACAGAGTCAAATAGGGTATAAAAAACATTCTTCTTCTTGGAAAAGATGTGGCAACAGCATTAGCAAAATGTTTATTTAAAGCCTGCTGCACATGAAAATTTCTGATGGCAACAGCAAATTCTAACAGTTTTTTTCTAAGTGTAACCATGGCTGTAATCCAAAGAGTTTCAGATTTCAGAGAAAATGGCTATACTGAGTGTATTCCACAGGTTTATAGTTTCATGAATAGCTCCACCATTTCATATTGGTAAATTAGCATGTAATTCAGCTACTTATGCTATCATTAGCATAGTCTCCCACAGAACCGTAGCTGATCCTACCAGTGCCCTGGGCCAGTGTTGTGAACCATCACAAAAAAAAAAAAAAAAAACACTTCACTGTAGTAAGCCAATAAGTAATTGGCTAATTACTGCTAGATCTATGCCACCACAGCTCTTTCATTGAAGAGTAAAAACAAAATATTTCTTTTACTGGTACACAAGCTAGCTGGTCAGATGCACAACACCCCTTCATACCCCGTTCAGGTCCTATTTCTGTGTCCTGCTCCCAAGCCTCCCTCAAAATAATTTATTTTAAACTGTAGCAAACTGTTTGCTACAGTTTATACCCTGTCTGCACAGAGCACTACAGCACTTTTGCTTTACTTAAAAAGAAAAAAAAAACTGTAGCAAACTGCTAGTTACAAATGGCTTTATTCCCTGCCTGCACTGTGTGCTGTGGCATTCGTGTTTTAGTTTAAAAAATGTTCTTTTTAAGGGTTTAGGCAGCTAGGCAGTGAGACATTTCCCTGTAGTACATTTGACTGGGGACACATGGCTGAAGTGACATTCAGCTGCAGAGAAATATGGCTGTTTGCAAATTCCCTGTGGGGAAAGAGAAGAATATGTTGCCATTCCCACAACTTCAATAACCAAATGTACAGGGGGAAAACAATGTCCATGGTCCCCAAGGGAACATGAGACAGCAGGCAATATAGCAGGCATCAGCAGCCGGCTGGCCAGAAGGCATGTCAGTGGCAGTAAAAATGCAGTGCACAATGGGCAGTGCCTTTATAACTGGAGTGTGTGGACCACTACCCCCTTCACAGTGTCTAGGGAACATTACCTAAAACACATACTGGAGCATAAATGTGACTACAGTAGCCTGCAGGATTTCCTCCATACTGTAGCACACTTCTATATGTTGTAGTTACATAAGTATGTACTGTACACTGAGCAGAACACTCATTCCTTTTTTTGCCACCATGCATTTGGTTATTAAAGCTGTGAGCATGGCAGTGTGTGCTTCTCTTTGCCCACAGGGAATCTGCAAACAGCCATATTTCTCTCCAGCTGAATGCCACTTTAGCCATGTGTCCCCAGTCAAATGTACCACGGGAAATGTCTCACTGCCTAGGTGCCTGAACTCTCATTTTAAATTGTAGCAAACTGCTTTCTAAAATGTATCAAACTGTTACTACAATTTATACCCTTCCTGGAAAGAGCACTACAGCACTCAGATTTTTTTTTACATTTAAACTGTAGCAAACTATTTGCTATAATGTAGTAATGAGTTGCTACAGTTTAGAATACTCACAGAGTGCTACAGTGCTCAGGTTTGACTGCAAAAAAAATGCCAGCTTGTAAAAGCTGGTATTGTATTAACAAAATATCTGGATTGGCTAGTCATGCTCCTCAACACTAAGCCCCAGGGGTGATTGCCCTTCTTGCACCGCCCTAGCTATGCTACTGCTCTACCATTTACCTTTGTTTTGCAGCTCTACATAAAGTGTAGATTTGCTTAAAGAATGCAGAATAGTGCACTCTCTTGTACATGGTGCACCTTTCTGCCTATACAATAGCTGCACTTAGTGTAGCTGCTAAGAAATCCATCCCTTAACATTTAATGTGTATTAAACTTTAAAGACATACTATATCAATATAGGTGTGCTAAGACAACTCTAGTTTTTAAGTGTCTCACTTTTCTTTACACCAGATCCAGTAAATTCCTTCAGTAACAACTTTCACACTTCAGATTTTCATAATTAAATCCTTAACTTGGTATTTTGTATGACCACCAACCAGATATACTCACCCAGCCTTAAGACTACCAAAATAACCAGTCTATAGCCAATCAACCCTGTAAATGATAAGCAAGTTTGCTCACACATCTACCCCTTCATCCCCATGAGACTAACTTTATTTATTTATTTTATTTATTTATTTATTTGCAGTTGGTTTACCAGGATAGTCCATTGGGCCAAAGTGAACCCGTTTTCAATGGAGTCCTGGGGAGAAAAGCTCCATAAACAAATCAAGGTTACAATATGATGTAGATTATAAGCTTACATGTGTTATAAAATAGAGCATACCAAAGACTATTAACATTACTATATGTCATAGATTGAAAAAATACAACAGGAATTAGACCTGGGGAGAAAAGCTCCATAAACAAATCAAGGTTACTATATGATATAGATTATAAGCTTACATGTGTTATAAAATAGAGCGGACCAAAAACTATTAACATTACTATATGTCATAGATTGAAAGTATACTACAGAAATTTAGACAAGGACAAATATTACAAACAGTCTAGGTTAGTGATAAATGAACAGGTAATACAGAATATTAAGGGAATAATTAGTAGACATATACAGGATCGATAATACATGTTGGTAAACTTGCAGAGAGAGGTGTGGGTAAGAATTACATACATTTAGAAATTAATTTACAAGAATATATGAAAATGAAGAATGCTATTGAAGGGAAGAGAAGATGAAAGTTTGCAGAGTAAGTTATGTAGGGTGGCAGCAGGAGCATTCCCATTGGGTTACTAGATGTGAGTGGAGAGTTTTTTTTGAAGATAGAGTAGCTAGGGGTAGTATGAATGGATGGTGGTAGGGAGTTCCAGAGTCGTGCTAGACTAAAGGATAGGAGGTGTTTGCCTGGGGGACGAGCTGGTTTGTATACTTCTAGAAGATTTTGGTTGTTAGACCTTAGCACTCTGTCAGGTAGGTGCATTTTAAATGCAGAGGAAAGGGAGGGACAGAGTGAGGGGTTGAGAATGAGCTTGTGTGCTAGAGTGAGCTGGGTATAGATAAGCTGATTGGGTAGCTCTAGCCATTTTAGTTTGTGGAGAGAGGAACAGTGGTGAGTGGAAGACTTATGGCTAGTGGCGAACTTGGCGATTTTGTTGTAGCAACAAGATAGTTGAGTTTTCAGAGAGGATTGTAGATTAGTTAGGAGTGGAGCACCATAGAGGAGGGAGGGGATGAGAAAAGATGTAGAGAGGGTGAGTTTAGTGGTGGGTGTAAGATAATGATTTTGTCGATAAAGCATGCCTAGTTTTTGATGGGTTTTTTTTATATTTAGTTGTATGTGGGAGTTAAATTTAAGCTGATTGTCAATTTGGATACCAAGTAGCTTGGTCTCTGATACCAGTTCCAGGGTTGTGTTGTTATGACTAGTAATACAAAATGTGTTTTTATTGAAAGGGGTGACTTTAGAGGGAGTAAATACCATTAATTTGGTTTTAGAAGCATTGAGTGCTAAGTGATTTTTTTTCCATCCATTGTTCAGTGGAAGAAAAAGCATCTTGAGTTAGCTTTAGAAGTGTGGGGATAGAAGTGGCTGAGCAAATAATGGTAGAGTCGTCTGCATATTGGATGATATTAGAGAAAGGGATAGAGTTGCGGAAGTCATTAATAAATATTAAAGAGGAGGGGACCCAATATGGAACCTTGAGGAACTCCAGTTGGGGTATTAAGGAATGAGGAGGTTGCCTTTTTCCATTTTACTGCTTGATATCTGTTGGATAAGTAGCTAGAGAACCAGTTCAGAGAGGAAGGAGATAGGTTAAGTTTAGAGAGTTTAGATAGAAGAAGGTTGTGGGAGATAGTGTTGAAGGCCTTAGAGAGATCCAGAAAAAGGAAAGAAACAGTATGACCTGAGTCTCGGGCTTTGTTTATAGTTTCCAAGAAGGAGAGGAGGGCTGTCATAGTACTGTGGCCTGGTCTGAAACCATGTTGTGTGGGAGTTAATAGGTGGTTATCAATGAGATATGGTAGGAGTTGTAATTGGATACACTTTTCAAGGAGTTTAGAAATGGGAGACAGGATAGCGATGGGCTGGAAATTAGTCACATTGTTATTGTTGCCTCCTTTATGCAGGGGTATGATAAAGGCCTTTTTCCAAATTAGGGGTACTGTGCTTTCTTGGATGGAGCGGTTTATTAAAATACTAATGGGGTAGGCGATTGCTTTGGCAGCTATGCTCAGGAATTGTGGAGGAATATTATTAGGAGAATTTGAACCAGTCTTCAGTTTTAGAAGGAGTTTTTTTATGGTAGATGTGGGTATGGGTTTTAAAGAGAAAGGTGGGGAGTGGGAGGAGGGGGTATCTAGGGGTAGGGGTGATGAGGAGGGAGGGAGAGTGGAGTAAGAGGAGGAGGGTGTAGAGTTAGAGGATGGGAGAAGGGGTGCACTAGTGGTTGATGGTGGAGGGTAAGTAGACGAGAGTGGGGGTAAATGGGAAAGAGTAGTAGTGTTAGAGAAAGAAGAGGTTAATTTGAATATAGAGTCAATAAAAAAACAGTTAAACTGAGTAGCCAAGTCTGTATCGGAAGCATTCGGTCTGGGTTGGGGGTGTCTGGTTTACTGGGATGTAGGAGAGTGGAGATGCCTTTCCAGAATTTCTGAGGGTTTGTTTTATTGTTGTTTTGGAGTGAGGAGAAGTAGTTTTGTCGGTCAGTGATGATGAGCTTTTTTACTTTATTTCGAAGTGTTTTATATTCATTATGGATGAGGGGGGTCCTATTTTATTGGTATTGAGTCCAGAGTTTGTCTCTGTGTCTCATTGTAGCAAGTGTATTTTTGGTAAGCCAAGGGGCAGTTTTGGTCTTTATTCTTTTTGTTCTTAGGGGAGCGTGGTGGTCTAGGAGGTGTAAGAAGGTTGTGCTGAAATGGGAAACTGCATTATCTAGAGGAAGTGTTTTTAGGCTGTTCCAATTTACTGCTTTTAGAGAGTTAGAAAAATCTGTTGGGTCAAAGTTTTTTTGGTTACGTGTGGTAATAAAGTTATGAGTATGATGAAGGGGTAAGGGTAGTCTGTGTGTAAAGGTGGGTAAGTGGTCACTAAGAGGATCGAGGAGAGTACCGCTGTCAGAGTAGTAATGAGGGTGAGAGACCAAGATTCAGTCTAGGGTAGTGCCACTGGAGAGGTTTTTTGAGGGGCGGGTTACAGAGTTGATAAGCTGAGAGAAGTTGTAGAGGTTAATGTTAAGTGGGTTAGAGGGAGACTGAATGGAGGCCCAATTGATATTCATGTCTCCTTGGATTATTGTTTCATTACTGATGTTGGTGGAGAGCCAGGAGAGAATGTCTTCAAGTGTAGAAATATTGTCTCCTGGGGGAATGTAGAGGGAGGTTATACATATATGCTTGTGTTTGTTGATTTGGAGTAATGTTAGTAGTAATTCAGCATTTTTAAAGTGGGGAGTGGGTTTAATATAGGGAGTAACTGATAGTGAGGATAAGTATAAAGAAGAACCCATGTTCATCTTATATGTGCATAGACTTCCCCAACCACTCATCTAAGATGAACTCACTTGCAGTTTGGAAAGCAAGCTTTTATTTGCTAACAATGAAAACTATTTCAACAGTCTCATTAATCTGTCTTTTTAACAGGGGAAAGCAAAATATAAACAGATCAGTTATGCCACTTCATTTTCTATTTATTTACTCAGTAACAGTACAAAAACTACTTGCCATGTTTTGCTTTTGCTGCATGTGAGCTTTTAAATTTCCCATCTTCTCCTTGTGGTGAGCTTTAAAATTAGTTTAGTTTGTTCCATGCTATGGCACTGATCCTTTCCACCATCAGTCTTCTTTATCATCATCTCTAGGTTTCTAATTGTATTCCTCAGCATTATCTCCATTAGGTTCATATTCCCTTATGATTATAGCTTAATGTGATTTAATAAACATCTAAAAGCCCATCAGGGAAAACACTCAAAACACAGATAGATAAAGTAAATGAAATGTAAGCTAGGGCACTCTACACTCCTTCTCAGACACCATATACTGTGACCTTTGCTTTCTAGTGCAGAATGGGTATTTATGTGTCTCACATCTCACCACCATACGTCTTGGTTGTTTCACACTCCCAGGCTAACTTGGCATATACAGTGTATGAGCTCACTCCACTTTAATCTGTGTAGTTTGCAACTCAAAGTCCATTCCTTCATACTGTTTCATCTACCACTGTGATATGCATGTTCTTACTACAGGATCAGTCTTCCACATCTACCTGCTTTTCTTTCAAGATGTCTAATTTATTCATTTATAAATCATATTCTTCATCAAGATGATAGTCTCCTTCCATGGCCCCTTAGTAGTGTCTGCATGCAAGTTCATAGCATCTGTCCTCTCAGTAGCCACACATTCACCTCAGTAATCTACACAGCCAGGTGTATAGTAACTCACCTAATTTCACATTCAAATGTTGTTTTCACATCGGGCAGACAGGCATCACCATTTTATAAATGCAGAATTGTTTGAGTCTGACAGTTCAGGACTAAACAACATCAATTGGCATTTTGGCTTTCTTCTCAGTCAACACTCTCAGCATCTCTGCTACCCTGCTTGCTTTCATTTTAGTTTTCTGCCTGGATCAACTTAAGTAAAAATCACCTTATACTTTTATACCTAATTGCACATCACTCCACCTCTTGAGGAGTTGTCTTTAAACTTTTTAAAGCACCATCACTTTAAGTCCCTGAAGATTATACATTTTAATGCATGAATGTCTGTCATTAGACACAGAGCCTTCATGCCATAAATGGTCCCCATTCCTTTTACCGTGTCTGTGCCATGGTTCAGTTTTATCTACTAATGATTATGAAAACATTGCAGACTGACATTGACAAATATCATGAACTGGGGCCCTGAGGTCAACATGCGTTACATACAGACTAAAGCTAAATAACATTTGCCTGTTCTTAACTTTGGTTGAAATTTCCTCATAATGGTACTACAGGGAGGAAGTCATGATCATATGACTATAGGCCACATGACCCAGGTTCAAAAAGTGGTGTGTATTGGAGTCAGCCATTGAAGGCTGAAGTGAATGGCTAATGTCTGCTCACTATAGGGGCAGGTGGGAAGAAGCCAGGTGTGCTGCCCATCAGTGCCAGTGAAAGTTGTATGCTGTAGCAAGGAAGCATGAAGGGGATCCACCAAGCAGGGTATTCCCATGCTAATGAAGGGTATCCACCAAGCTGGGTGTTCATGGCTGATGAAGGGTATCCACCAATCAGGGTGTTCATGGCTGATGAAGGGTATCTACCATGCATGGTGTTCATGTACTAATGAAGGGTATCCACCAAGCAGGGTGTTCATGTGCTAATAAATGGTATCCACAAAGCAGGGTGTCCATCTGTTCATGAAAGGTATCCATCAAGCAGGATGTCCATGTGCTTACGAAGGGTATCCACCAAGCAGGGTGCCCATGTGTATTCATGCCCTAAGGCAAACTATACACCAAGCAGGTTGTTCATATGCTATGGAAGGATGTTCACCAAGCAGGGTGTCCATGTGCTAATGAAGGGTATCCACTAAGCAGGATGCCCATGTACTAATCAGGGTATCCACCAAGCAGGCTGTTTATGTTCTATGGAAGTGTATTCACCAAGCAGGGTATTCATGTGCTAATGAAGGGTATCCATCAAGCGTGGTGTTCATGCACTAATGAGGGTATCCACCAAGCAGGGTGTTCATATGCTAATGAAGGGTATCCACCAAGCAGGGTGTTCATGTGTAAATGGAGGGTTTATTTCTAGTAGGATGTTCATGTGCTAATGAAGAGTAGGGACTATATTACATTGTCGAAAGCCAACAATATTGAATCCGATATTGTTGACCCGACAATGGCGAACGCTGACATTGTCAAACGTGTAAACGAAAATCTCCATAAGGGGAGATTTCTGTTTACTTCAATGTAGTGCAATTGAGTTGGTATATTTAAGTAGCGGGGGTGTCCCGGAGTGCAGGGGGCTTGCCCCCCTGCCTACACCCTTTAGTTTTTCTTTCTTTTTTTTTTTTTTGCTTTTTTTGAACATTTGTTGTAATAGTTTGATCACTAAAGGTCAACCTTTAGTGATTCAAACTATTCAGCATTCGATGTTCTAATATAGACTCTGAAGGGTATCCCCTAAGCAGAGTGTCCATGTGTTATAGCCAGGACTGACCATGTACAGAAGAGCACATGGAATAGTTGTTAGTAGTGTGAAAGTCTCACTTATCCAGGTAGCTTTGTGGCAAAATAAGTTAATGTATGAAGAAACCCAAGGATCCCCGAAGATAACATGATGCTGTAGCCAGCCGGTTTAATGCCCAGTTTGGGAATAATTCAGTTCCATTCAACTGCCAGAGTTCATCTATCCAGGAATAGCCCAACATCTGAAGTATAATCTAGACACCCAAAATGAGGGATCCAGATTATCCTTGGATCCCCTGTTGTAGAAGGAAGTAGTAGTCCACAAAAATGACAAAAACTGATAGGCCATCAAAGAGACACAAAAATGATAGAGTAAACTATTGAGGATAACAAAGAAATTATGTAGTTAGTATTATGCAAAAAGCACAGAATTTCCGGACAGAAGATATACAAAAAGATTAATAGAGAAATTAGAGGAAAGAAAAATACTTGCACAAGAAAAACTGTAAGACACATGAAATAAAATGCTATGTTCATTACTGCAACAGATTTATGAAAAACATTATATAGACCAAGAAACATTAGGCCATTTGAAAAAAAGAAGTTACTAAGGAAGTGCAAAAATATAAAGAACAAAATCTAAACATATTGAAAGGTATAAAAAAAGAAATATCGACATGGGAACGAAAGAGAAATCTGATATGGTGCAATCGTTATGCAAAGGAGAAAGTCAAATTAATCAATACAAAAAAAGCAGCCTCAAATATATTCAAGGAGAAATGCAGGCAAAGGCATCCAGATATGGACATTTTCACAATACAAAAAATATGATCACAAAGAGGGAATACAGAACAGAAGATTAGTAAAGCAGAAGTTAAAAAATAGAATGTGAAGTTATGGAATACCTGCAAAGTGAAGGATGTACTGTTGAATGTCTTAACACAGGTTATATCATAGCTTCATGGAACAATGAGTCTCCATGTAAGAAGGAACATGCGGAGTAGGAGACATCTGAAATAAATATGGGCATGGGAAAGAAAAAGAGATTTAATATGGTGCAATATTTATGCAAAAGAGAAAGCAAAACCAATCAATGCATAAAGGAGCAACACCAAAGTTATTTGAAGATAAATATAGGCAAAGGCATCAAGATACGGAAAAGTTTACAATACAAAAACAAAGAGGAAGAATAGAAAAGAGGATTAGTAACAGAGCAATAAAAGAAAAAGAAACTGAGGTTATGGATTACCTGCAAAGCGAAGGATTTTGTGTACAAAATGCAACTCTGATAGTATCATAGCAGGATAGAGTAATGGATTTCCAACTTAAGCAGAAACCAGTGAAGCAGGAAACATCTGATCATTTGCCATATGAAGATACTTTGGAGTCTTTCACAGGAAACCAGTACAAAAGTTCAGGTGAAGTTGGACAGCAAGAATAAGAAAAGGAAATTGGTGAATCTGACACAGTCGATGTTATGGAGTGAAAGGTCAGTGACTTCCCATGTGAAAGAGTAACAGATGACACATGATGAAACTGAAAATAATGTGGCACGGGAAGATGCTCTAGAACTTTCTTTAGAATGACCACAGGAAATGGAGAACAAAGAATGTGTCCTCAGTTTAGAAGAAAATTATCTAAGAGAAGAGTTGCTTGATTTAATAGAGATGGACATATATATTAAGATCAATGAAAGAAATAGACTACAGAAAGTAAAAAAAGTTAGAATTTTGATAAAATAAATAAACACAGTAATTAGGACTGTTCATAGAGATTCATGCAATATAACACAAGTAAATAGGATAGATTACTGTGCAGCTAAATTAATAACAGATAAAGTTTTACCACAAAAACACAGGGCAGTAAGGAAGCGGAAGGGGAGACATCGAATGCCATCATGGAAGTATTGAGCAGCAAAAACTATAAAAAGTAGAAAAGAGGATTAGTTTTATTGAACTTCTGTAGTCTATTTGTTTCATGGACCTTATCAGCAAAGATATAGGAAGCCTCCAAATGCTCAACCTGACCCAGTCTGGCTTCATTAATGGGAGATCCTGCCTTTTCAACTTGGTGGACTTCTTTGAGACAGTCAGCAAGACACTGGATGAAGGCAAAATCATATGCATACTACCTACCTGGACTTGACCAAGGCCTTTTGACAGGATTCCCCACTCAGTCATCAATGACAAACTCACCCAGCTGCAGATCAACTCATATATTGTCAGGTATGTTGCAAACTGGTTCACTGATATAATCCACACAATCAAAATAAGTGAGTCTACCTCTACCAGGAGACATGTAATGACTGGTGTTCCACAGGGATCAGTGCTGGGGCCCCTATTGTTTGGAATCTACTTCTTAGAGGTACAGGTTAAAATGAAAGGCCTATGGCTGACAAAGTTTGCTGATGATTGAAAACTGGTGCAGTCATTGAGTTCCCAAATGATGTCGAAATCCTATAAGTGGGACTTACACAGTCAAATGACAGGTGCCAAAGTAATGGGCTAAAACTCAATGCAAAAAATGCATTATTATCCCCTTTGGCAACAGCAACATCCCAGCAAATTACCATATTAATAACAACACCCTAAGCATGCAATCAGTGATTAGAGATTTGGGCATAGAGATTAACAGCAACCTTTTGTTTGACAACCATGTCTCTGCAGTGGTAAGAAAGGCTTTCTATGTCACCCACCTCATAATTAAAGTCGTGGCATCCAGAACAAAAGAGGTTATAAGCCTCATGTACTCCTCACTCATCAGGTCAGTAATATAGCACAATGCACCCTTTGGTATGTACCTTGCCAGGCACCTGTGGCAGCTGGAAAGACCTCAAAAGTTTCTTATGAAGAAAATTCAGGGTCTTCAGTATATGTCATATGTTGGCAGACTGAAATCACTGTTACTATACTCTGTGTCTTATGGACTACTTAGGGGTGACCAGCTCCTGGCATATAAAGCAATCTTAGCTATTGCTCCAATGGAAATGCTGCATATTCATAAATCAAATGGTACAAGATGCACTCACTCTAGGGAACTCAACCTAGTATGTGACATCAACAGGACTTGTTAGAGAGACAGATGCATGTCACAGACATTACCTCTCCTCTGGAACAAACTTCCAGTTCAAGTGAAGCAGAGTCCCTTGTTGACCCTATTTAAGCGTAATATGGAAGACTGGATGGGAAACTGGAAATTCATCCCTGGAGTGCCACCTGTATCTCTTTTAGATAGGGATAGTAGTTGCTGACTTAGTTCTACTTCATACCTTGATATTCATGGGAACAGGGGGTGGATCTGGCTAGGCTTGTAAGGGCCCTACTGCCATTAGCCTAGTAACATCCTATGATCGTATGATCTTTTGATAAAGCAATTAAGCCAAGACATGCCACTGTTAGAAGAGTATAGAAGAGGGAACAGCTCAACAGAAATACTCAGAAAGATAGCTGTGGGGGAAGTGAAAATGATAAAAGCTCTTTGACTGAAAACTTTTCTCTGACAAAAATATAATCAAAAAAATTAAAATTTGAAGATACTTGCTAGCTAATTTTATTCATCAATAGTCAAAGAAGAGTTTTACAGCTTCAAGTTCTTCAAAGCAATATTTTTTTTTCTGTCAGAATTTCAGAGACTTCAACATGAGTTACTCAAGAAATTGTAATCAGGATGCTTGTGTTTAAAAAGATATTTAGTCAATATTATCTAGTATACAGGATATATTAGTTAAAATAGACAAACTGGATACAAAACTAGAATGTTTCAAAGAAGAGACTAGAAAGAGGATGGAACATTTTGAAGCTATTATTAAACAACAAGGGGCACAAATCAACCATATGGAAGAAACTTTGAAGGATCATGAAAACTCAAGGAGAGTTTTAGACTGAATTTCTTTTAAAAGAAAATAACTGGCTCATAGAAAAAAAAACTTGATGATTTAGAAAATAGACTGAGATGAAATAACATTAGAATTTATGGTGTACCTGAAAAGTATGAGGAAGGCAATATATTAAACATATTAACTATCTAGCTACTAATACCTAGCTACATAAAACATTAACTATACCCAAAACCTTATCCTTTGGAATTGAAAGCACACATAGATCCCTGACAGCAACTTTTAAGAAGGAAACCCCACCACTATGCTTAATTATAGTTAAGTTCATGTCTAGCTTAGAAAAAGATCAAATATTAAAAGAAGCATGGTACAGACCACCTATTAAAATAGGTGAACATGTACAGAAAGCACATATTTGACAATGACTTGTTTGTCTTTTCCCCAGTTAGGTGTCACCACAGCAGAACTTCGGTCCGCTAATGGTTGGCAGTAGATTTTTATGGTGCCAAGTTGCCAGCCCGACACACAACCTTCAGCGAAGGCATGCCCATTCATGCATGTCTTTCGGAGGCCACCCGACCACGGGGAGGACAAGCAGAATCTACACAGAAGGCACTCCAGCCGAGAATCAAACAGGAGAACTTCTTGCTGTGAGGCAACAATGCTACCGCTGTACCACCGCAACTAGATTTGACAAATGACTATTCCAGTAAAATAATGAATAAAAGAAGGGGTGGGGGTGGTAAGCCATTCTATTATACATGATTATTGTTGGGTGTTGGCATAATAGCCAAGATATTTGCCTCATAGACACAAGGTACAGGGTTTGATTCTCACCTTGGAAAGAATGGCTAGGCTTAAAAAGGCCCCTTGGGGACATTAGCCTAGTAATTATAAGAGGGTAGGCTTGGTGAAATGGTTAAGGTCTTCACCTCTTAGGCACAAGGTGCAGAGTTTGGCTCTGACCGAGTGCTATTGGCTAAGTTTAAAATGGCCCTCCAGAGCAGTTAGCCTAGTATTTTTCTATGAATCTATAAATGAAAATCCTGTATACCACTGATCAAGGAACTTAAAAAGATCAACATTAAAGCCACTTTTGTGTTTCTTGCAATTATCAAATTATTCCTTTCTGAAGAAGCCAAAACATTTAATACACTGGAAGAGGCATCCACCTTTGTTTACAGCAGTAAAATCCTGAATACTGAAGAAATGGAATAGGACAGTATATCTCTGAAGAGACAGAGTGAACTGAATTCTTGGAAAACTGCTTCCAAAACTAAAAAGCCTAAAACCAAATTACTATTATTCCCTGATTTCTGGACTATCATTTTCTGAAACAATAGATTTTCCTTTTAAGTAAAAGGTTTATACTGGACTTCAGGCCTCAAAACATACATACGTATGTATTTATATTTTAAGCTAAAGCGTTTTTCATGAGAAATATAAAGGGTTAGTTTTACTGTTTTACCATATTTACAGGAAAGACAATATATTTCATTTAACTAAACTTATGTGTTTTTCTAAATGTTAAACAAATACTTTAAGAAAATGTCATTATGTTATAAGCACTAGAACTGGTAATTATAAAGGTATATAAGTTAAGAAATGTATTTTATTTATTCAACATCACTTAGTATACGCATTACTGAGTTAACTGAATGTCAGATCTAAGTAATATACTAATTGGAAGTGTTAAAGTGCTGGTGGTTTCTGTGTAACACATTCTTTTCACAGGTCATTTATGAAACCACAGACACACAGAGTAAGCTTGAGAACAAAATAATTTTCCATTTCTTCAAATGCTACAATTTTCCTGGCTTGAGCTGTGTTGAAGAAAATCTAGGTCAAAGTTCACTGATGTTTCTGAAAGAAGAAAAAGAACTTTCTATTTTTTTTTCTTTTCTCAAGTATATATGTGAGAAATTTAATCAAAATAACAAGAACACAAAAGTGAGGACCACCCAGCTCAGTCCACAAAATAAATCCGATAACTCCAGTGGTGAAAAAGAATGTCCAACAGCAGAGCTCAAGTGAAAAACTTTACTTTGTAAAGATCCAAAAGTCAAGCGATCAAGCCACAAGTTGGCAAAACTGGAACAAAACTTCTTTTATTAATAATTTTTTATACGCACACAATCTAACTATTCAAGTATTATACTATTGTACCTGTGTTGGTTATAACCAAAACATCATTTTCTGCTAGAGTCAAACATACACAACATTGTTTTGTGAAGGATAAACCATTTCATTGAGCTCTTTGAACTCTTTTAACTTTATAATTGTTTAAATCTGCTGACCATGCAAAGTAACAGGAAACAATAGAGTGGTGTATCCTTTTTCTCTGAGCAATGAGTTAAACTAGTTTATCTATCCTTCAAAATACTTACAACCTAATCAATTAAATTAGTGCACTCATTTCCAAAGCAATCACAAATTATTTTTGATCTTGATTGTGTTCAAAAATAGTATGTATAAACTTTTGATTTTAACATTACAAATTGACTACATTTTATTTAAACATGTAGAAATCTTTGTATTTATGAATATTTTTAAAGTTAACTTTAAATATGATTATGTGTTTTAAATGCACTGTTGCACTTTAAAAGTTAGAATTGAATGATTGTTACCAATTAATGTACTTGGCCTATTAGACTGAATATAAAAGCAGCAAGGCCACATACTTAATTTACCTTGAAAAAGCCTGAGATTCCTCAGGCGAAAGCGCTTGGATTTTATTGTTCATTTTTATTAATAAAAGAATTTTTGTTCCAGTTTTGCCAACTTGTGGCTTGATCGCTTGACTTTTGGATCTTTACAAAGTAAAGTTTTTCACTTGAGCTCTGCTGTTGGACATTCTTTTTCACCACTGGAGTTATTGGATTTATTTTGTGGACTGAGCTGGGTGGCCCTCGCTTTTGTGTTCTTGGTTTTGCTACGCTTCAGTTTGTTAATCAAAATAACACCTAAAATAATCCAAAAATGCAGGCAACAGAGCAGACATGAAGAAGGATCATAGAAGTAAAAATAATACACGTTTAATTCACACAAGCAAAATGCATAGTTGTAGATAAGCGCTTTCACTAACTTCTTCAGACCAAGATAATGCACACCCCATTACCCAGAATAAATACAGAAACATAACCAATCAAATGACAGAATAACAAAGTAGGCTGTTCTTAAAAATAATTCACATAAAAACTATATATATATATATATATATATATATATATATATATATATATATATATGTGTATATGTAAATAGTTTCATAGTAGAGTAAACCAATTTGAGATAAGCCATGATAAATAATGTGGGCAATTATATAAAGTGTGTGTGTGTGTGTATATATGTGTGTGTGTGTGTGTGTGTGTGTGTGTGTGTGTGTGTGTGTGTGTGTGTGTGTGTGTATATATATATATATATATATATATATATATATATATATATATATATATATACATATATATATATACGTGTTTAGGAGAATATTAAAAAACATGCAATATAACATCACTTCACTTTTAAATGCCTAGATCTCAAAACAGGTTTCAGGGAGGCTTTTCTCAATCAAGCCCTTCCCCCTATCTACCCTAAGCCTAAGAATCCATCTCCCCTCTTTATTCTCAGTACAATTCCTAATGTCATCCTCTCGTATATTAGGAAAAATATGGTCAATAACCATAAAATGAAAAATATGATAATCTCCTTCTTGCATAACATGCTTAGATAAAGCATTATTATTATTAGACCGTATCTTTATATTATACAGATGTTCCCCAGTCCTTCCTTGAACATCCTATCAGTTTTACCCACATAATAAGAATGGCACAGTACACATTGAGCAAGATAAACCACATGTTGAGTAAGGCAATTGGCAGAAACTTTAAACACAAATTTCTTACCCATATCTGGTGAATAAATTGTCCATTATCATCAATATTCCCACAATAATTACATGAACCACAAGCTCTAGTATAAAGTTCCTCACTAACTGTCTGGGTAGGGATATCTTTAGATTTCCATAATATCCTTTTTAAATTCACTTTATTCTTAAACATATATGTAGGTGTATGTCCTATTATCACCCGAATGGTGGGATCTACAATTAAAATATCCCAATTTCTCCTAATAATATCCATAATATACTTAATATCAGTGGTACAGAACAAAGGTACCCTTACTTTATTCAAATTCTCAGTGATCCTCATACTATCTGGGATCACACCTTCATTGGAAAAGTGAGGATGGGCCCTACTTCTATGCTGATCAGGTATATTATTCAATACGGTATCAGCCTCTCCAGGGTGATATCCCCTTTCCAAAAGTCTAGCTTTCAAGTTGTATAACTCAGAGTAAAACCCAACATCGGAGGCATTCATTCTTGACACCATCATACCTTGTCCTTTAACCACATTTTTAAAAACATATTGAGGGTGCGTACTATGTCTGTGGAGTAAGGTGTTTCTATGACAATGTTTCCTATGGACACCAGTATTCACCATACCATTGTCCAGCCTCTGTACAAACACATCAAGATAAGCAATCAAAAAAGGTGAAGAGGACATGGTAAGCTTTAAGTAACTAGTAGCCCCATTAAGTTGCTCATAAAAAGTTACCAACTGATCCTCATTCCCTGTCCAAATAAAAAAAAATAAGTCATCCACAAAACGATGATAGAAAGGGGCAAATGTGGAAAATAACTCATTAGTAATCAAATGTACTCTCTCCCACATGGCCATGAACATGTTAGCGTAGCTATTGGCACAAGAAGTGCCCATAGTTACGCCATCCTTTTGTAAAAATATGTCACTACCAAAGACAAAAGCATTATTTTCAAGGACAGTCTCCAAAAATAAGCACAATAAATCAATAACATTTTCACTATATTCACTTATATGTGCTGAGATATCTCTGCACAAAATCAACAGCCAATGTGTTGGGGATAACTGTAAATAATGACTGTACATTAAGGGTGACAAAATAATACTCCATCTCTATGGCTAGTGTATTGATAAAACTGTACAAGTCCAATAGGAATTGTTTAGAATCCTTTAGGACAAAACTATTGCTATCCAAGGTAGGGCATAGAAACTTCCCTAGCACTAGAGCTACGTTCTTATTTTTTGTGTTAGAGGAGGTCCCATATGAGATTAGAGGTGGGCAATGAGAAACCAAAACAGAATACTGGGAATTATATTGGCAATTAATTTTAGAAGCTTGTAATTTTCCTGGTCTAAATGAACATGTTTCCCTTGCCCCTGTTTTAAAACTTAGGGCCGCTAGATTATAACATTGTTAAAGGATGGATGGTTTAACTTATTTTACCATGGTTTTACTTTATATTGATTATTAATTTAGTTGTAGTATTGTTATAATTAAATAGGACACTAAGGGATAGCAAAATACTTTAAATAGCTGTTTTTTTTCTGTTCTCCTGTTGTGGAAATTATTAATGAATTTTAAATGGTCTTCTAATTCGTACATACTTTTTATATGTATTTTATGTCATAATCATATTTATTGTAATATATGCATAGTATTATATTTTATTTGAATGTGGTGATTTATTAGTTGTTTTAGATAGGTAGGAAATATATGGGTGGAGAAGGATTGTGATTGGATAATGAGTTGATTTTATATATATAATTATAAAAGTAACACTCTGACAGAAAAAAATATTTTTATATTTGTTAACATCACATCATTCCAAGGAACTTAACAATTAAAACCAGGTAATTATGGAAAACACACATAACATAGTAGAAGTTCCACATTTGTATCGAAGTTTATAATATGGCATTTCTTAACTTTAATGCACTATTAATATATTTGATTTTCTTTAACCCAGGAAATTAGCCTGCATTAACTCGTAGCTGAAAAATAAGTTCTCCAATTTCATTTCTCATGGGCCTCCCCTTGGTTGGGTGGGAACACGTTGGAAAACAACAAACACAAACTTAGAGTACTGTTTATACTACAGAGAGTATCTAAAGATTGCATTATTGTCATAGGATCATAGGAGGTTACTAGGCTAATGGCCATGGGGCCCTTACGAGCCTAGCCAAGAATTTATCCCCAAAAAAGAAACCTCAGTCAGCACCTTTCAACCCTATCAATGGGGGACATAGGTGGAACCCCTGGGGCAAATTTGTGGTTTCTCATCCACTCATCAAAGTCGTACTTGAAGAGGGTCACAGAGGTACTCTATTTTATGTGTATGGGAAGTCTATTCCAGAGACAGGGCAGCCTCTGGGAGAAAATTCTTTCACTCCAGCAGGTTTTGTTAATGTCTTATATTCGATTTAGACCTTTTGAGTGGGTAATATGTGAGGAATTGGACTTATGGATATAGAGCATCTCTAGTAGGGCAGGGTCTGACATTGCCTTGTAGGCGAGACACAGATTACCTCTGAGCAATCTATATGATACCAACTAGAGTGATAGTGATTTGAGCCTGCCTACATAAGACAGGTGTAGGAGGCCATGGTTTCTCTTTGTGAGGTATTTCTGTGGCCTTTCTAGCTGGTGCAGGTGTTTGGAAAGGTACATATCAAACTGGGTGTTGTATTCAATTATTGGCCTAATGAGGGAGGAGTACAGAGAAGTAATAACCTACTTTTTTCTGGATGCAATACATTTACTTATGAGATGAACCAAGTAAAAGACATTAATGACCCTGCCGTTACATGATGGTAAAATGTGAGATTGTTGTCAACCTGTGTACCCAGGTCTCTCACCACAGGTTGTGTGTTTAGAGGATTGCCATTTATGTGGTAATCACTAGGGGCTATGTTTTTTGCTGAATGGAATGATAATATATTTTTTTTGCATTTAACTTAAGGCCATGACTTTGGCACCAGTAATTTGTTGCTATGAGACCCTCTTGTAGTATGGTAACATCATTTGAGGAGTCAATGACAGCACCCAACTTACAATCATTCACAAACTTGGTCAGCCACAGGACTATTGTCTTTGCCTGGACCTCTGAGAATTAGATGCCAAAGAATAGGAGTCCCAGGACAGATCACTGGGGAATACCACTAGTGACAGTTCTGCTGTTGGAAGTGGAGGCACCTATTTGAACCTTGTGGGTCATATCGGTGAGCCAGTTGGCCACCCACCTGATGAGGTAGGGATTTACTCCAAGTTGTGTTAGCTTTCCGATGATGTCCAAGTGGGGGATTATGTCAAAGGCTTTGGCCAAGTCAAGGTAAGCTGTATGTACTGACTTTCTCTCATCCAGGGCCTTGTTGACAGTCTCAAAGAAATCAACCAGGTTCAACAGGCAAGATCTGCCCTTGACGAATCCAAACTGGTTGGGATCAAGTGCTTGGAGATTACCTATGTCCTTGTTTATGAGATCCATAATAATACACTTCATGGCTTTATAGACCAGACTTGTCAAGCTAATGGGGCAATAGTTTCCAGGGTTAGTAGTGACATCACCCTTCTGCAAGGAAAGGACAATGGCAGTTCTCCACTGTGCTGGAAATAAGCCTGTGGTTAGGCTGTGGTTGAATAGAGTGCTTAATGGGTAAGCTAGTCCTTGCTTGGAATGGTGCAGAATACAGCTTGGGATACTATCAAGTTGCAAGGAAGCTGCGTTCTTTGCCTTGGGTAAGGCCTTTAACATTTGATCTATGGAGATGTGAGGTGCAGGACAAGACAAGTATTGGGGATGTCAAACAGGCCTTGGGGGAGACAGGGGAGTGAAGTTTGCACTGAGCCTGTCTGCTAGCAGGTTGGCTAAGTCAGCAGTATTAGTGTAAGTGGTACCGTTAAGTACTAATTTGGAATATTCCTGGGCTATGCCATGGAGGTTCCTGATGTAACTGAAGAATGTTTTTGTGGTTTCCCTATGTTTTGGAAGCTAGTTTCAATTCATAATTAGCTCTGAAGGTTTTCACTAGTGATATAATTTGCTTGTTGAGACTAAGGAGGGAGTTCTTCCAACTGGGATTTTGTGCCTTTTTATCTTTGGACCACAGTTTTTTCCCTTGTTATAAAGCCTGGTGATAGATGATGTGCACCAGATGGGTTTGTGTTTCCTTGAGGAGCAGGTTTTAGTTCTGTTGGGTATTGCTGAGTCCATGCAGTTTTACAGGTGCTTGTATACAGCACTGGCGTACTGTTCAGCACAGTTGTCTGCATCCTCTGAGGGGGCGCAGTTATGTGAAGCTACTGATACCCTCCATTAGGAGGTTGTAGTCAGCTTTTGAGCAATTTGTTACAGCTGGGGGGGGGGTTGGGCAGGATAGAAACTTTGAATAAGACAGACCAATGATCTGATCTCACCAGGGTGCAGTGGTTGCCCATGTTGGTGAGAAGCAAGTCCAGAATGTTATGTCCCCCTGTGGTGGATGAGATGAGCTGGTCTAGTGCATTAGAACTAATGAAGTAAAGGAATCATTGGGTGAGTCTCATTTTTATTTTTTATATTATAATTGTATTCATAATATGCTTACATATTTTTCTCTCCATTTTACCCACCTAAAATAATGACAATCATAAACAGACCACTCCATTTGTATCACATGTATGTTGTTCATTAAATATTAATTCATTTTTAAAGCGTTATGCTTCAGTTTTGCATTGATGAACTACAGGGGTCACATTTCACTGGTCCATTTCTTTTGCTTGTACCACCATTTCCTATTGGGGCCTGCAATTCTAATTTTTTCTTTATATTTACATGTGTTTTGTATGTAAAATGACCACTCACCCACTGATTCTAGGGCTCCATCCATAAAAGCAACTTAAAAGTAATCACGTGCGGGTCTGGTATCAACACTAGAAAAAGTATCATCAAAGAGAACTGGAAAAAATGGAGTGTCCGTTTTGTTCTATTGCCATGACTGAGTTTTCTATTAAATGACTAAAAACTCTGTCAGCATCAGTTCCAGTATATAGTTTATACGTTGATGGAAGGCAAATTATTGATCTATAGTTTTTAGGATAGCTTGCAAGTACACTCTTAAGTAGGAGCATTAGTTTTCCTGTTGTTAACCAGGTTGGTGTGATCTTGGGGTTAACATATAAATACTTCTTGCTCACTGCTAAATCTTCATATAGAGTTGTTATTACTTTTAGCCACAAGTTAGGTATTGCAACTGGGCCTGGGGTTTTCCAGTTAGGAGCTTTTGTTTACTTTGTCTCAATCTCTCTGGCTGTTACTTCATCCCATTGCATATCCTGTACATTTGAACTTCTTATTCTTTCTTTTTCTTCTTCTTTCCATTCAACACCTTTGTTATGTTCCACAAGATCTTCATAGATATTTCTCCCAAATGTTATCTATTTCTTCTTTTTTGGTGTTGTTTCAATTCCCCTTGCCTTGTTTCCCAATTCTCTCTAAAACTTTACATTAAATTGCTCATTTTGTTCTTTTCCTTTATATTTATTTGAATATCTTCTACGTTTTTCTGCCTGTACTGATATTTTCAGTTTATTATTTGTGATAGAGCAAAATATATCCTGATCTGTTTTGATGCTGCACATTGCTTATATCGTATCTACCTTTCTTTGTTTTAAAAAAAAAAACTTTTATTAATTTAACATATTTGCAGTATATCCACAGAAAGGAGGAAATTCAACGTCTCATATTGTTACACAATGATAGGAATATATTGAATCATCAAGGTAATCTTATACAATTAACACATTAAGAATCTTGTTATTTCAGTACAACATTTCAAGGTTATTCCAACAACTAAAAGTCTTACTATGATTTATAGGTGTTATTCTGCTCACTTCTTTTTCATTTTTACATAGTATTTTTGTTAAATAAAAATTAATTGAACATAGGAACTAAGTTTAATTTCCATTTTTTTTTATAACTTTTCTGGCAACTGCCAAAAGAGCCCAAAAGATTATTTGCACTTTGGCTTTTATGGATACAGGAAGTGGAACATTCATAGGTTCATAGGTAGGCACTAGGCTATTGGCTCTAGGGCATATACAAGCCTAGCCAAAAAGGTACCCTGGCTTTTGCCACCCAAGAAAATTATTTTCCTGTGCCCTTGTCTAGCAAAACCACAGAAGTGGTCCCAGGGGTGAATTTCCTATTACCCATCCAATCATCAAGATTTTTCTTGAAGAGTGCTAATGAGGAGCTCTGTTTGACATAGATAGGTAGTTTGTTCCAGAGTATTGGAAGTCTCTGGGACAGGAATCTATCCCTCCAGCATGTTCTGTTTATTGTGGTGACAAGCTTTAGGTCCCTAGAGCGTGTAGCTCGGAGGGATTGGGATTTCTTTAAGTGGAGCATGTCCAACAGCTCTGGGTTTGACATAGCTTTGTATGTTAGGCAGAAATCGCCTCTGAGCAGGCGATATGCGACGGAGTAAAGCTGGAGTTTTTTGAGACAGTCTGCATAAGGCATCTGTTTGAGGCCAGTAATCCTCTTTGTGAGGTATTTTTGTGGCCTTTCCAGTTGTTGTAGATGTCTTGTGAGGTACATACCAAAAGGAGCATTGTACTCTATAATGAGTCTAATGAGTGATGAGTAGAGGGGAACAATGACCTCTTTTTTTCTGGATGAGAAACCTTTTGTGATGAGGTGTGCCACATAGAAGTATTTCCTGACCACTGTGGCGGTGTGATTATCAAAGGAGAAACTACTGTCCACCTGTGTCCCAAGGTCGCTTATCACACTTTCGGTGTTAAGTAGACTACCGCCTATGTGGTAGTTCATGGGTGCAGAGTTTTTACCAAAGAGGATGACAATGCACTTTTTGGCATTGAGCTTGAGACCATGGCTTTGACACCAGGCATCTGTCTCAGTAAGGCCCTTTTGTAGGATGTCCACATCGTTAGGAGTTTCAATTATTGCTCCTAGTTTGCAGTCATCTGAAAATGTAGTTAGCCAAAGACCTTCTGTGTTAGCCTGTACTTCAGAGAAGTAGATACCAAACAGGAGAGGACCCAAGACTGAACCCTGTGGTACTCCACTTGTCACTGGTCTGAAGTATGATTTGGAGTCTGCTACTTTCACAGTGTGGTTTCTGTCAGTAAACCAGTTGGCAACCCATCTTGTGACATAGGGATTCATACCTAGTTTAGTGAGTTTATCTATAATTCCAGAGTGGGGGATGGTGTTAAACGCCTTGGCGAGATCTAGATAGGCTGTGTGAACTACCATGTCCTCATCTATGGCTTTGGTGACTACTTCAAAGAAGTCTATCAGGTTTAGGAGACATCATCTACCTTTTACAAACCCGAACTGTGTGGAGTCCAGAGTTTGGAGATCTCCAATGTCTTTGTTTATGAGTTCCATGATGATACGTTCCATGGCCTTGCAGACCAGGCTCATCAGGCTAATGGGGCAGTAGTTCCCAGGGTCTGGTGTGGCCCCCACCTTTGTGGAGTGGGATAACTATCGCGGTGCACCATTCAATGGGCACAAAGCCTGAGGTAAGGCTATGATTGAACATTGTACTTAGGTGGGGTGCTATTTCATTCTGTAGTTCGTGTTCAAGGCAGCTTGGGATGTTGTCAGGTCCCATGGATGCTGTGTTCGTGGCTTTGGAGAGTGAGGTTTTTACCTGTGCAGCCGTGATCACAGGAACTTTGCATTCTTCCTGTATAAAGATGGGCCCTTTAGGGGGTGAGAGGGGGGTAAAATTAGCACTGAACCTATCTGCCAGGATGTTGGCAATATCAATTGGTTCTGTATATTTAGTGTCATTGTGCTGTAACTCAGAGCAGATCTGAGTGTTGCCATTGAGATCCTTGACGTAGCTATAGAATGCTTTGTGGTTGTCTTTAGAATCAGTAGCAATTTTGTTTTCATAACTAGCTTTGGAGGATTTTATGAGGGATCTCAGCTTGTTACTGAGGCTGACCAGGGGGTTCCTCCAATCATGGGATTTTACTCTTTTTTGCAACAGTTTCTTTCTTCTGTTGTAGAGTTTGTTTATGGCAGAAGACCACCAGATTGGCTTCCTTTTTTTGGAGGATAGCATCTTGGTTCTGTAAGGGATAGCACGATCCATGCACTCCTGTAAGTGCTTATAAAGTGCATTTTTGTAGGATTCAGCAGTCATGTCTCTATTGTCCATCTGCATGGGTGTCGTGAAGTTTGCCACTTCTGTCTTAAGAAGCAAGAAGTTGGCTTTGGAGAAATATTTTACGGTTCTTTTCCCAATGGGGGGTGGGCACGGGATGTGGATGTCTAGGGTGATTAGCTTGTGGTCGGATCTGACCAACTAGGAACTGACCTCTGGTGTGGAACACCGATCACCCATGTTGGTGATGACCAGGTCTAGTATATTGCTGCCCCTGGTGGGGTTGTGGATATGTTGATCCAAGGCATTGGAATTGATGATTTCCAGAAAACGTTGAGCAAAAGAGTTGGTACATGAGTAGTTTTCCCAGTTAATAGTAGAATAGTTGAAATCACCCATTATTAGAGTGTTGGGTTGTACCTTAATATTTTTCAGTGTATCAAGAAAAGAGGAGTGGGAATCCTGGGGCATGTTGGGGGGTCTGTAGCAAGCTACAATCTGGATTGTGGTTTTGCCCAGAGTTAGTTGAACTTGGATAATCTCGGATGCATTATGCTGAGCAACTAGCTTGGAGGTGTGGATATCCTTAATGAATATGGACATGCCTCCACCTTTAGTGTTTCAGTCCGGGTTTAGTGGCCGAAAGGTGTGGTATGACTTATAGTCTGGTAATGCAGGAGTGCTGTCTGGAGCTTTGAACCAGGTCTCTGTCACTGCACAGATGTCAATGTTCTCCATTTTAAGCAGTGCCTCGAGTGAGTGCATTTTGAGGTTTAGACGTCTAGCATTGAGTAGCATTACCCTCAGATTTTGCTTACTATGCTATGGTGTTATGGTGGTGAATTTGTCATTTGAACCTTTCCTAAAAAAGGCACTATAGGGGTAGCATGAGCCTTTGTCAGTATCTGGAATCCCAAGGGCGACAGGTGCAGGCCACCTCTGGCAAAGCAGCATGGTCTGTCGATCATGTCATCCCAGGCAGACAGATACTGGATTCCCTTAGAATGATACCAGAAGCTTAGCCAATTGTTAAAGTCAATCATTTTGTCCTTGTACTGTGGTATCATTCTGGGTGATGGCAGGATGCTACTCAGGGCTAGGGTCATACCTGCCTGGGCTACAGGATGGGAGAGCTCCTCCATGTCTCTTTTCATGTAGTCCAGGGAGGTACATCTCAGGTCATTCACAGCAACATGGACAATGACAGAGTCATATTTGTACTTGTTGTGGAGTGACCTGAGTGCATGCGTTATGTGGCGGATCCTGGCCCCTGACAGGCAGCTGACAGTAACCTTTTCCTTGTTTGCCCTGGTGAGTGGAACATTAGTGTGCCTGACTATAGAGTCACCTATGACTAGAGTGTTGGGTACATTATGCCTTATGGGCTTTAGTTGAGGGG